>NC_090730.1:37361928-37371928 GCF_036898095.1 Palaemon carinicauda
TCCCAAAATCTAATCAAATTGTCCTTGGATCATGGTCAATCAACCCACCAAATTTCACGAGTTTCGGTCATAAAGAATTACTCGCCTATAAAAGCATACCATCGATGCAACAAAGTTGGCGAGATTAATATGTATTTATATATAGCTTTATGGATATATGATAATATTCGTAGGTATATATATATACATATATATATATATATATATATATATATATATATATATATATATATATATATATATATATATATATATATATCATCTGCCACAACTACTATCGTTTCCAGAGGCCGTGTAATAGTGTTTTTCCCAAATATCATGAATTTTCATGAAACTACAGCAATGAATGTTTCAAACATTGGCCTAATTTTTGGTGGTACAATGAATTGACAGATGTGCTTAATTAACCCGTTTACTCTTAGAAAAAAAGAGGAACTTCTTCCTTTCCTTCAGAGCGTTTCGAAGAAGTGTTACTTAATCACGTAACTTTGACGTAGAGGTTCCCCCAACCCTCCTTCGGTGTTTACACCTATGGCTATCCTAGGACTCCCCCCCCCCCCCCTTCCTTCTTGCCTTCTTTCCTTCATTCCCATTGTTATTAGGCTACCGAGTAAATCCTTGTTAGGAAAGACTGTGCACTGCACATATAAAATGAGCCGGAAGATCAATAAAATGTTTTATGGTGGTAGATAATGATTAGGTGGTTAACACATATTATCAAACTTAATAGAAGAGGTTTAAAACAGGGGTGTGGAATCGCACTGAGAGATATTCTACACGGACTCCTACAAATTATAGATTTGCGACTAAAAAATAACATGAAATAAAAAGATAAAATAAGAACATTAGTATAAATAGAAAAAAAAAATTCCTTGAGAGTGATGATAAGTAAAATGTATAAGTGTCCATTTCTTTTTTTTTTCTTTTTTTTCATCCCTCATAAATCTATGGTTTCCAGGAATTGGTGATAACATTATTTTGGAAAAGCAAAGCTATTGAATACTTTGATACGAGTATATCAGCTTGGCATGTAGACAATGTCAATGAATTTTTCAAAGTAAGGTTGATTGGTTCATTAATTGAAGTCAGCTATAATTCCAGTGACAAAGTCGCAATGATATTTGTCACAATCCTTTTAAGTAACAAAAATAGGTACTGGTACTTATAATGTAAATAAATATATAAAACTATAGGTTGAAATATAATCATTCTTATGTATGTATGAACACACACACACACACACACACTTATATATATATATATATATATATATATATATATATATATATATATATATATATATATATATATATATATATATATATATATATGTGTGTGTGTGTGTGTGTGTGTGTGTGTGTGTGTGTGTGTGTGTGTGTGTGGTTGATTTCAAAATTTATCAAATGGCCAATGTCAATGCCCTTATATGAAACATCTTTTAGAAGTCTACCTTCTAAGGAATTCAAGTTACTCTCTCTGGTGAAATTGATATGATAGATTATATCAAACAACAAACAATGCTCTCTGTCATTTTCTTCCTGGCAATTGATGTATCGAGTAACCTGTGTTGTATGGAAGAATGAGTCCTACGGCTTAACCTAAAGAAACTAT
Source organism: Palaemon carinicauda (assembly GCF_036898095.1). Lineage (NCBI taxonomy): Eukaryota > Metazoa > Arthropoda > Malacostraca > Decapoda > Palaemonidae > Palaemon > Palaemon carinicauda. Next base: position 37,363,540 of record NC_090730.1, read on the forward strand.
ATTTCTATTGCTTTACCAACACTCGCTTGAAGTGCGAAGTGTAGGGTTAGCATGGCTTCTTTAGTCTCCTGTCATAAGTCTCATTCTTGATCTTCAATGTAAGTGAGTGGGTAGCCTAAGATATAAAAGGTTGGTCTTGTGACGGCGCCGAGTAAGGCTGTGAACTCAAACGCAGGCTGGAAACGACTGAGTTATATTATTGTGGAACACTCTCCTTATATACAAAACTCAAGGCAACAGGACATAACAAGTTCACAAGACAGACAATATTACAGAGGAAAAACCAGACATGAATTTTCATGTTCGTTTTAGTACGAGGGAAGAGCAAAGATACAAGCATAATATATACAAAAGGAGTAATATACAATTGTGTGAAACACGGTTGGTACATGGCTCCCCCCCCCCTAAAAATGACATACTGTACATGTTAAATAGGGCACCCTGATCTAGAGAGGCGAACTATAGGCGGTTCATCTGGCAGAAGATAAGCAGGTTTTAGACGATCAATGGAAACCCACTCTTCTTTGCCCCGAATGTTTAGGAGGAATGCTTTCGGACTGCGTCGGATCACAAGGAAAGGGCCCGTGTAAGGGGGCGTTAGTGGTGGCTTGCTGGTGTCGTTGCGCAGGAAGACGTGCATTGCAGAGTGCAAGTCCGTTGGTATGTGATGCTTCTCTGGGGGCTTGTAAGTCTGGCGGCACGGAGTAAATTTTCCCACGACGTGACGAATGCACTGGAGATCGTCGGAGGAGGTTGTAGAAGGAAAAAATTCGGCAGGGACGACCAACAGGTCACCATACACCATTTCAGCTGCCGAGACGTCGAGGGCGTCTTTAGTAGTGGTCCTTAGTCCAAGGAGGACCCAGGGAAGCTGAGTAAACCAGTTGCAATCCTTGCAGCGGGACATCAAAGCTGCTTTGAGGGTGAGATGAAAACGTTCAACCATTCCATTGGCAGCGGGGTTGTAGGCTGTTGTCTGATGTAGGGTGATGCCCAGGAGATTCGCTAATGACGTCCACAATTGAGAGGTGAAAGTGGTTCCCCTGTCAGAAGTAATATGCTCAGGGATACCGAATCTTGAAATCCATCCAGAGAGTAAGGCAGATGTACATGAGGCGGACGTTGCAGTTTCCATGGGAATGGCTTTAGTCCAACGAGTGGAGCGGTCGATGACGGTAAACAGGTAACGATGTCCTTGTGATGTGGGTAGGGGGTCTACAATGTCGATGTGAATGTGTGAGAAACGACGCTGAGGTTAAGGAAAGGTGTCCACTCCTGAATACGTGTGTCGATGTATTTTGGAAGTTTGGCAAGAAGTACAGACGCGGACCCAATCCTTAGCATCCTTAGAAATGCCGTGCCAAATGAACTTTGCCTTCAGCAGCTGTGCAGTAGAACGACACTAGGGATGTGAAAGGCCGTGAATAAAATCAAACACCTGTCGGCGCATGGGAGCAGGAATCCAAGGTGGCGGTCTACCAGTAGTGACGTCACAGAGGAGGGTGGTGTTGGAGTCTTCGAGGGGAAAATATTCCCAACGGAGGGACGTGCAGGATGTCCTACAAGCTTGATACTCTGGATTCTGTCGTTGGGCTTCAGCCAGGGCGTTGTAATCCAATCCCAGTTGAACGGCAGCCTACGTGTTTCTTGACAGGGCATCGGCAACAGGATTCATTTTCCCAGGGACGTATTGGAAGGTTCAATTGTATTCAGCCACGGCGGAGAGATGTCGGCGTTGACGGGCAGACCAGGCGTCAGACTGTCGAGTGAAGGCATGCACCAGAGGCATGTGGTCTGTGCGAATGACAAAGGGCGTACCTTCTAAGAAATGGCGAAAGTGATGGACAGCCAAGTGCACCGCCAGCAATTCTCGATCGAAGGTAGAATAACCCGATTCTGCCTTGGACAGTTTTCTGCTGAAGAAGGCCAATGGGCGGGGCGAGCCTTTGACCACTTGCTCGAGTACTTCACCAATAGCGATGTCGCTGGCATCGGTGGAGAGAAGGAGAGGGGCGTGTGGGATAGGAAAAGTGAAAGCCGCAGCGGTTGATAGGGCCTTCTTTGCATTGCAGAAGGCTGTTTCTTGAAGGGGACCCCACTTCAGGTCCTTTGGCTTGCCCTTGAGGGAGGCGTAGAGGGGAGCAAGAGTGGCGGCAATGGCTGGCAGAAAACGGTGATAATAGTTGATCATGCCCAAGAATTCCTGCAGAGCGTGGGGAAATTCTGAACGGCTGCTACCTTCTCAGGGAGGGGATGGACTCCTTCAGGAGTGATACGGTGCCCTAAGAACGACACTTCGTTGGCGCCAAAGGTACACTTGTCGTACCGGACTACAAGGCCGTTTTGTTGCAGGCGGTCGAGCACGATGCGCAGGTGACGGAGGTGTTCCTCTTTTGAGGAGGAGAACACAAGTATGTCGTCCACATAACATACACAGAAAGGGAGGTCCCCTAAGATGCCATCCATGAGACGTTGAAACGTTGCCCCAGCATTACGAAGGCCAAAACAGGAGTAATTGAAGGTGTATGTGCCAAACGGAGTGGTGATGGCGCTCTTGGGGATGTCTTCTGGGTTCATAGGCACCTGATAATATCCCTTCAGGAGGTCGAGCGTCGAGAAAACCTTCGCTTTGTGTAGGTAGGAGGTCACATCGGCAATGTTTGGGAGGGGGTAGTGATCCGGTTCTGTTTGCATGTTCAGGCGCCTGTAATCCCCGCATGGACGTAGGGAGCCGTCTATCTTCAGAACGATGTGTAAGGGTGATGACCATGGACTGGAGGCCTATTGGCAAAGGCCCATTTTCTCCATTTCGGTGAACGTCTGTTTGGCGGCTGCCAATCGTTCCGGTGCCAGACGTCTGAATTTTGTGAAGATTGGGGGTCCCGTCGTCTTGATGTGGTGATAAATACCGTGCTTGGCAGGAACCGTGGGCGTTTGGCGAAGTTCTGGACGGAAAACTTCCTGGTACGACGTGAGGAGGTGGGCGTAGGCATCCGTGGGTGCGCTGATGTGGAGAGCGAGGTTAGAGGGGGCGGGTTGAAGAGGTGTCGACAAGTACGAGTCTGCGTTGACCAATCGTCGGTGGGCGACATCGACCAGAAGGTGGAAATAAGAGAGGAAATCCGCACTGAGGATTGGCATTGTGACGTCAGCAATGAGAAACTTCCAATTGAATTTACCGTTTCCGAATGATAATTTGAGGTTCTCGTAACCGTAGGTGGGTATCGCAGATCCGTTGGCAGCTACCAAGCGGACGTCGGCAGATGTAGACAGACTACGTTGTGCCTTGAAGAGTTTCCTTGGCAAAAGAGAAGGGCAAGCACCCGTGTCTACCAAAAATCGCACGCCCGTTCCTGCATCCTGTAAAAAGAAAAGATTAGAAACATGGGAGGCCACCGCCACAAGCAATGGCCTACTTACACGGTTTTTTGCCACTGACAATCTTTGGCACATTTCTTCGCGGTTGCCCCGAATCTGAAGGGGTAGTAGCAAAACTGCGGCGGATGGGAGGTAGTAAGTGGCTGTAGAAGTCGTTCGTTGGGGCGCGAGCGATTGGTGGGTGGTGGGCGGCTTTGTCGCCGCTTCGGCACGTCACGGGGTAGGCGTGTATGTCCTACAGCATTCATGTCAGCTTGACGTTGAATAGGCATCCTCGTTGTCAGGGGTGGAGGCGTTGATGGAGGTCTTGAAGTGGCTGTCCATAAGGGCGTCGGCTTTGGTCATCAAGTCCTTTATGGGTAAAGTATCGACATTGGGTATGGCAGCACGTACAGGTTCAGGTAAACGGCGTATCCAAAGGGCACGTAGTAGGTTCACCTCACGAGGAGAGCCGTCTGCGGCAGGTTGAAGGCGAGCGATACTGGTCATTTCCCTGAGGGCAAGCGAAGCCCTTTGGTCCCCCAACGGTTGTTGCCAGAGCTGAAAAAGCTTTGCTATACAGGCGGCTGGCGACGGCGAGTACTGCTGTAGAAGGTATGTTTTGAGGGTGTCATACGCTATTGGGGTGTCTCCTTGTTCACAAAGCCAGTCGGATATTTCTGGGAAGGTGTCCTCGGGTATCGCCGCGAGAACACAATCCGCTTTGGTGGTTGAGCGAGTCACGCCCCTGATACGAAAATGGACTTCAGCGCGTTGAAACCAAGCAAACACTTCTCCGTTGGCGAACGGTGAAAGTTCAATGGGGCGGCCGCGGCGCCAACTACTGTAGCAGAGTCCGTATCCGTCATAGTACCAACGATGGAGGGGCGAGGGAGGTGGGGGTGGAAGGCAGTGGGAGCGAGTCGACTTCCGGGGTCACCAAAGTGACAGCGCCGAGTAAGGCTGTGAACTCAAAGGCAGGTTGGAAACGACTGAGTTATATTATTGTGGAACACTCTCCTTATATACAAAATCTCAAGGCAACAGGACATAACAAGTTCACAAGACAGACAATATTACAGAGGAAAAACCAGACATGAATTTTCATGTTCGTTTTAGTGCGAGGGAAGAGCGAAGATACAAGCATAATATATACAAAAGGAATTATGTGAAACACGGTTGGTACAGTCTTGTGTTTAGGTAAAGTCTAAAGTCACGAATCACATTACCAGGTATGCTGAACTTTTACTGACAAAGAATTTCGTATTGCCTGGGGTAGGTCATATGACAATTATCTATGGAGTTGAACAGGCGTTTAACAATTCGGGGGATGGGAGGTACAGGGGAAGAAACGTTATAACAACGTCACTGAGATACGTCATCACTTTTACGAATGTGTGGGTGGCTAAGACTGGCTTTAGCCTTATTTTCTTAAGTAAAAAAGTTAATGAAACGTAATTGGCAATGCACAGTATTTCCCAAAATTAGTCCATTGTATGAAGAGCTCCCTGCTTTGATATCATGGAAATCCATCAGTTATTTTAGGAGTTATTTAAAAAAAAAACACTATTACACGGCCTCTGGAAACGATAGTAGTTCACTGCAGTGCCAGTCCACTCCCGCAAACTTCCTTAGTTTATCAACATACCGTTTTCTCTTCCTTCCCCTGCTTTCTTTATAATCTCAAGATACCCATTCTGTTGCTCTTAATGTTCATCTATTGTCTGTTATTCTTATTTTCATGGGCATGGGCAGAGCATATAAGACAGACTATATATATATATATATATATATATATATATATATATATATATATATATATATATATATATATATATATATATATATATATATACATATATATATATATATATATATATATATATATATATATATATATATATATATATATATATATATATATATATATATATATATATATATATATATATATATATATATATATATATATGTTACAGTCAAACTATGAAATCAGTTATTTCGTGAAATGAATAAAACTGTCAGTCATTACATGTAATGCCTGTAGGGGTTAGTCAATTCATGATATGACTGATAATTCTAGTCATTTCGCGAAATGACTGATTTATTGTCATTTTTGTTACACCATATGGCTGTTATACTTCAGGCAAAGTATGAATTAGTATTTTGACTCGCTTCCGCTATCTACGAAACAACTCCAGCCACGAATATAGTACACATTACTCTCACCTCCCTTACTACAAGATTAGTTTATTCTAGTACCTTGACAAGATGTCTAAGAGCATAGAGTTAAATTTCGTGAAGAGTTATTCTCTAGGTATGAAAAGTGTTCCAAGTATCTCATTCCGAAAGACGCTTATTTTCAAATGATTGAGGACATTCGTAGAACACGAAAAGTCGTCACGAATATTACCTTTTGAGTAAATATGAAGTGTTATAGCGTGGGGATGTTGAGAAAATTATTAAGAAACGACAAACTCTAGATGAAACACCGGTGTACTATGTCTCCATTGAGAACACATTTGACATAGTTAAAAGAACACACGTTGCAACTGGTCATGGCGGTCGAGACAAAATGACGAAAGAACTCCAAGTGAAATATGACAGCATTCAGCGAGATACAATTGAACTATTCAAGTCGTTATGCCTGGAATGCCAGAAAAAGAGAAAGCGACCAATGACAAAGGGTCTCGTAGTTAAATCTATTCCGAGTACTGAATTTTCATCACGTGGCCAGGTTGATCTCATAGACATGCAGTCTATGTCATGTAAAACATTCAAATGGATTATGGTGTACCAAGACCATCTGACAAAGTTCTGCATCCTACGTCGGCTCACATCAAAGCGTGCAGCTGAAGTAGCATTACAACTTGCTGATATCTTTCTACTTCTGGGTGCTCCTGTAATCATTCAATCAGACAATGGTTCTGAGTTTACAGCTCAGATTATTACTGAACTACGTTCTTTGTGGCCTGAATTGTCAATCGTTAACGGCAAGCCTAGGACATCCACAGAGCCAAGGCTCTGTTGAACGAGAAAATGGTGACATAAAAGACATGCTTGTAGCGTGGATGGCTGACAACAACTCAACGGACTGGGCTACAGGCATCAAATTTGTTCAGTTTTCCAAGAATTCGGCTTACCATGGAAGGATCAAAAGATGTCCATATGCTGCGATGTTCGGTGTGAATGCCCGAGTCGGACTGATATCAACATCACTTCCACAAGAAATCATCAGTTGCCTGCAGTCTGAGCAAGACCTTATAACAATTCTTCAGCAGCAAGAAACAGATGCTAACGAGCCTGAAACAGAAGCAGAAGCTGATGTCAATGAACCCGAGCGAGAACCAGCCAAAGCTGAAATGAATGAGTCTGAACAAGAGCCAAAACCACTATCCCAGCATCAAACGAACCTTGATCAACTTCATAACAGCATCAGCTCCCAACGATTAGCAGCAAGTGAATCTCAGAGACAACAAGCCAAACAGAATTAGTAGCAGGTGAGATAGGAGAGAACATTGCTTTTCCAATTCCATTGGTTGATCGAGGTCGTGGAGACCCAAGGAACATCCTAGGGGTTATTGTGAGTAGGAGCATGAACGACCAATACAGAGTGGCCACCAAAAGTGGTATTCTAAAAGGAAGCTATTCCAGGAATCAGTTTGACATTTGTCCTGAGAGATTGCTGAAAGAAAGTGACATTAAACAATGACAATGAAATTTCTCTCCGAGAAGCCGTTATCAAATCCTCTATCAGTGGAGAACAAGGTTTTGTTAAGTGTTCATGCAATGGTCCCAAAATATGTCAAACAAACAGATGCAAATGTTTCAAATCTAAACAGCTATGCAATAGTAGATGCCACAATAGCCTCAACTGTGTAAATAAGTAAATCTGTAATTGATATGTCATGTGTTTTTACTATTTTTCGATTGTTCTATCGTACTATTGATTTAATTTTTAACTAGTGCTTTTATATTTGTGATTTTCTTATGAATAAAGTTATTATACCAGGTGACTTATTCTTGCAATTATTGTAAATATTGATATTACTATTGCTAGTCATTTACTTTTTAACTATAGTCCATTTCTTTTAGCGAGTCATATTTGCACCGACTCGCAGCGGTGCCCTTTTTAGCTCGGAAAAGTTTCCTGATCGCTGATTGGTTGAACAAGATAATTCTAACCAATCAGCGACCAGGAAACTTTTCCGAGCTAAAAGGGCACCGTTGCGAGTCGGTGCAAATATGACTCGCTAAAAGAAATGGACTATAGTGATATTTATATGTGTGAATTTTCTTGTGAATAAAATTATAAGAGTACAAAACAGTTACTTTCGCCTTTCAAACATATAAAGCTCAATAACAAATGACTTTAGCCATTTCGTGAAATGTCTGGTCACCAAATTCAGTCGTTTCACGAAAAGGCTGGCATTTTTAGTCAATTCATGAATTGACTGACCCCTACAGGCATTACATGAAATGACTAACAGTTTTAGTCATTTCACGAAATAACTGATTTCACAGTTTGACTGTAATCTCTATCTATATACCAAGGCACTTCCCCCAATTTTGGGGGTAGCCGACACCAACAATGAAACAAAACAAAAAGGGGACCTCTACTCTCTATGTTCCTTCAGCCTAATCAGGGACCCAACCGAGTTCAGCTGGTACTGCTAGGGTGCCACAGCCCAACCTCCCACATTTCCACCACAGATGAAGCTTCATAATGCTGACTCCCCTACTGCTGCTACCTCCTCGGTCATCTAAGGCCCCGGAGGAAGCAGCAGGGCCTACTGGAACTGCGTCACAATCGCTCGCCATTCATTCCTATTTCTAGCACGCTCTCTTGCCTCTCTCACATCTATCCTCCTATCACCCAGAGCTTTCTTCACACCATCCATCCACCCAAACCTTGGCCTTCCTCTTGTACTTCTCCCATCAACTCTTGCATTCATCACCTTCTTTAGCAGACAACCATTTTCCATTCTCTCAACATGGCCAAACCATCTCAACACATTCATATCCACTCTAG
>NC_090730.1:37376928-37381928 GCF_036898095.1 Palaemon carinicauda
ACAAAAAGGATTACGTATGGTCTTTATTTATATGGAAAAGGCATACGATCGAGTTCCACGTCAGGAGCTGTGGAGATGTATGAGAGAAAAGGGAGTCCATGAGAAATACGTAAGAATCACCCAAGATATGTATGAGAAGGCAGAAGCAAATGTTAAGAGCAGTATAGGCTTAACAAAATTTTTCCTAGTAAAGGTAGGACTACATCAGGGGTCTGCATTGAGCCCCTACTTATTTGATCTGGTCATGGATGTAGTAACACAAGGTATTAGAGATCAGTCTCCTGGAAGAGTGGAGAAGAGAAATGGAAAATAGAGGATTGAAGATCAGCAGGGAAAAAACAGAGTATTTGAGATTGAAAAATGGCGAGAATGGGGAAGTTAGTTTACAAGGAGAGAGATTGAGAAGAGTTGAAAATTCCAAGTATTTAGGATCAACAGTTGCAGAGGATGGGTATCTGGGGGCAGAAATAAACCAGAGAATACAAGCAGGATGGAAGAATTGGAAAAAAGTGCGTGGAGTACTATGCGACAGGAAAATAAGGGTTAAGTTGATAGGTAAAGTACAGAGGACAGTTGTGAGACCGGCAATGCTGTATGGAGCGGAGACGTGGGCAATAAAAGAGACAGAAGGGAAGAAACTGGATGCGGCAGAGATGAAATGTTGAGATGGATGTGTGGAGTGTCAAGAAGAGATAAGATACGGAATGAAGTAATTAGGGGTACCACAGGAGATAGAAAACTATCAGATAAGATCCAAGAAAGTAGACTGAGGTGGCATGGTCATATCATGAGAAGAGATGAACAGTGTATTGGGAGGATGGTGATGGATATGGAAGTACAGGGAACGAGAAGGAGAGAGAGTCCAAGGCGAAGGTGGTTGAACTGTATGAAGGATGACCTTCGATTAAAGGGATTAACCGGTGATGAAGTGTGGGACAGGTGTATATGGAGAAAGCTGGTCAAAAATATCGACCCCACATAAAAGTGGGAAAAGATGCAGAAAAAGAAGAGGATGAGATTCTCAAAAAACCGTATACCTTTCTTTGATCTATTGATAGACCAAAGGATCTATGTGCTTGTTTTGAAAAATACAAAACGAATACAAAAAAGTAGGACCAGTATCAACTTAGTCATCATAAACTTGTAGCCTTACTAATGCCTCAGAACATAAGCTAGTTACAACTCAAAGAGCCATGGAAAGAATATTGATGAGAATAACACTAAGAAACAGAAAAAGAGCACCGTGGATACGAGTAAACTAAAGTAGAGGATATTCTAACATGTAATAAAATGGAATGGACATGGGCAGGGCATTAAGAATAACATAATGAGTCCCTAGAGGTTGTAAAAGAAGCAGAAGAAGGAAGACAAGATGAGGATTAACGAAGTATGGAGGTTTGCAGTCGTGGAGTGGCACAGAAAACCATAAACAGACGCAAGTAGAAAGATATGTCTGAGGCCTTTGTTCTGCAATGGACTAGTAACGGTTGACGATGACGATAATAATGATGATGATGATGATTATGATGATGATGATGATATTATACACATACATTTGCACAAAACACACATACAAACACATTTACTGTACATAAATACATATATATATATATATATATATATATATATATATATATATATATATATATATATATATATATATATATATATATATATATATATATATATATATATATATATATATATATATATATATATATATATATACATATGTATATATATATATATATATATATATATATATATATATATATATATATACATATATATATATATATATATATATATATATATATATATATATATATATATATATATATATATATATATATATATATATATATATATATATATACATATATATATATATATATATATATATATATATATATATATATATATATATATATATATATATATATATATATATATATATATATATATTCACATGTATATATGTGTATATATATATATATATATATATATATATATATATATATATATATATATATATATATATATATATATATATATATATATATATATATATATATATATATATATATAATATATATATATATATATATATATATATATATATACATGTATATATATATATATATATATATATATATATATATATATATATATATATATATATATATATATATATATATATAGTCCCAGAGCTAGGAGGGTTTTCTTTATGTTTTTGAGTGCAAAAGGTCTGTTAGTTGTTTTTAAAGTAGAATTTTCTCAGGAATTAAAAAATCTGCTTCTTACAAACACAGTGGTAGCCGTTTTTTCAGAAACCGACGTTAGAGATGGGTACCCCTTGTGAAAAAGCAATTCCATACATATAATTTTAAATGCGCTTTTCCCAAATTTAAATGTATATAATTCCTCCAAATAATTATTTTATGTTAAGAATACCTTATTATGCTTCATTTGGGATGAATAATGTTAGATTGTTTTGATTTTTGTTCTTTCAGATAAGCCTAGATGTCACCAAAAGTTGTCGCGAACAAGTGAATTCTGTAATTTTCTCTCTTTTTTCAGATTATATACAAAAGAAATGCTCAATATGTTTTGGGTATAGTTGTGGCCTATATTTCTCATCCACCATGTTTTTTAAAAACATTTTGAAATCTATCATGATGTAGTTAAGATGAACAATGCATTAATGAATGGGCATACAATCGCATTATTAATTATGCTGATATTTGGATAACTACACATTTCTTATAAACCACAGTTTCATTTGCTTAATCCTTGATTTCTATCTGGGTTTATCTGCAAATTCATCCTATTTTCTTGTAATGCATATTTAAAATCTTCTTTACTAGGTTTACCTGAATCCGGGGCTGTTGGATGGCTTTATTAATGGTAGTTAAGTATGTTAACCGTAGGTAGTTAAGGTGGTGGTGATGGTGATGTCGCATAAATATTATTTGTGCTTTCTGGTTATTAGTGTAGTGTAGAAAATGGCAAATAAGATCTCTTGTATTCTCCATACCACTGGAAAATGCATGGATGAGGTAAAGACATTTGATCCAGATTCATGGGAGAAAGTCAAACATGCTGATGGTGCACAGCGAAAATTATTCAAAGATTCAAAATACCTTCCTGACTATTATACAGATGGGTATCACTCTCATGGTTATAAAAGTTTCACTGCTGTTCGTCAGACCATGCCAGACAATTTACATGTAAAGGCAAATACATCTGAAAAAAAATTACGATCCAGCATTGAACATAACCCAGCATCTAGCACAGGGATTTTCCCAAAACTATGCTTGTTCTGTAACTGCAGTGAAAAGTCAGCAGGAAAAAACAAGCCAAAAGAAAGACTAGGCAACTGTGAAACCATTGCGAGTGCCCAAAGTATCCAAGATGCAGCACAGACACTGTGTGATGGACAGCTTTTAGCAAATATTGCTGGTATTGACCTCATCTCTAAAGAGGTCAAATATCACCACTCCTGCAGAAAATGTTACCTTTAACGTGCCCAGAGAGAACTGGTGACATTCAATCATGCATCCGAAAAATCACAAGCCCACAAGACTGCTTTCATTGAGCTAAATCAATACATTGATAAAACATCTCGTCAGACTGGTATTACTACGTTCACCACAGCAGAGGGAGCAAGATAACGATGGATGATCACCCGTGCAGTAAGGAGTGCCATTTTAGGAGCATTGTTCTTGAAAGCAGGTTTAAAGTCCACCGATGACACAGCAAAGGAACTCGAGTCTTGTCGGGTTAAAAGGGACAATGATGATCTGCAGACTCTTGTGAACAACATACAGGCCCGTATTAACCCATTCAACCTTGCTAATGACCCAAATCTATATTTCCTGACAGTGGGAAAAGTGTACCTGAGGACATCAAGAATGACTTGGTAAATTGCACTAAGACTGGTCAAGCTTGGTGTGACGAGTTTGCATATGGCTGCTTTGAGGATCCTACAAGATTTGAACAACCAACACCACGACGCAAAATCAAAAACTTTGCATCCACAGCTCTCAAGAGTAAAATCAGTAATGATATGAAGGTTATTGAATTGAAGGGCACCAGAGATTTGTTTGGACGTCTTCTCTACCTTAGTACCACACAGAATGCTGACACAGAGCTAGTCTTTACCTACCCTCTCACACCCGTACCCCTATCATTGGCACATGTTGATGGAAGCATCAACAAAACAGATAAGGCCAAGCTCCTTCACAAGATTGAAGGCATGGTAGACAGCACACCCCCACCTAGTGAAACGGACATTACCATCATCAACGCCATGTTCTGGTTGCACACACTGCAGAATTCACCACCAACATTTGGGGAATTGGCTCAGCTAATCATCTGTCGGTTGTGCCAGATGCCATCTCATCGAATAGATTTGGTTTGTGACACCTACATCACTCCTTCTATTAAAGATGTGGAACACTCAAGACGTGGAAATGACGATGCAACATACACCATAGCAGGGCCAAAGCAGAAGTGTCCAAAAGACTGGCAGAAAGCATTGCGGTCATCAGCTTTCAAGACAGCATTTTTTCAGTTCCTCCTGTCAGATTGGACTGAACACACAGATATAGATATCTTGGCTGGTCACATAGTCTATCTCACTCTTGACAAAACCTACTACTCCTTCAATGCCAGGGACGGAAAAGTCCACAGAGAAGAGATCCCACAGCTTAGATGTCTCCATGAAGAAGCTGATACACGGATTATGTACCATCTACATCTCATCCTCGAAAAGAACAGATGTTCTTCAGTAGTCATCAGAGTCGGACATAGACGTATTTATTTTGCTCCTGTATCACATTGCAAATCATACGAATGACAGCAGTTTCACTATTTGGATGGACGCTGGCCTTAGCAGTAACAACACAAGGAGACACATTAACATCTCACAGCTGGTGGATCATATGGATCAAACCATGATTGATGCTTTACCAGCATTGCATGCCTTCACTGATTCA
>NC_090730.1:37389428-37406928 GCF_036898095.1 Palaemon carinicauda
GTAAGTCCCCTATAAATCTTAAATTCACTTTCTTTATCTACACTGTTATAAGGCAGACCTCGCTTATTTCTTAAAACATTTTATCTTTTCCTTGTCTTCTTTCCTCCCTGGGCTATTTTCCCTGTTGGAGCCCCTGGGCTTATAGCATTCTGCTTTTCCAACTAGGGTTGTAGATTAGCAATTGATAATAATAATAATAATAATAATAATAATAATAATAATAATAATAATAATAATAATAATAATGATAACTTCCCCTTGTCCAAGAATACATTAAAAAACATAGCCAGTCGCTTAATCCTACTAATAAAACAATACTTCGGCATCTCAATTGTAATCCCTTCACTACTTACTCAAGCCTTGACATCACCTTCTCTATATACTTTCCAATCATTTCCATAGATATTCTCACCCTATCATAATCTTCATCGGCATTGGATCACACATCTCTGTATCTCTTGCATCCTTCAAATTCATAAAATCTTAAAAATGAACATATCATCGACAGATGAATGCTTCCAAGTTCCAAAATATTTTTCCCTTAGCAACTTTTATTTGGTTCATTAACTTTCCTCTGTGCATTTTTTCATACCCTCCCTTCAATTCATTACTAGGCTATAGACTGGTTACCTAGTATTTAATTAAGTGTTTATATCATATGGTTTTAGGAGTCTCATTCATTCTAATTTCTTCTAACACCATCTAAGTTTTTACTCGAATATGACACCGTTATGTATATTAGATATGGTTTACATTATTTACTTATTGTAGTCTGACTCATTCATTGACTTTATACGTCTCTATTACCGGGATATATCTTTTTATAAATGCTATTTAAATTCAACGACATTTTAGGTCTTTCATGAATGACACAAACGATGCAGAATTTCTAACAAGGTTAGTGCACCCACACCCACCCTACCTCATACCAAAAGATTTCCGGGTCTCTCCCAAAATCTAATCAATTGGCATTCACAAAATCCATCCTTCCTAGAATTTTCAAGGAAATATAGACACGATTTTATTGCAGTTCATCATCATCATCATCATCATTATTATTATTATTATTATTATTATTATTATTATTATTATTATTATTATTATTATTATTATTATTATTATTATTATTAATATGAATATTAATATTAATATTAATATTATCATTATTATTATTATTATTACAAGCCAAACTACAACCCTAGTAGGAAAAGCAAGATGCTATAAGCCCGAGAGCTCCAACAGGGAAAATAGCCCAGTGAGGAAAGGAAATAAGGACACTACAAGAGAAATAATTAACAATCAAAATAAAATATTTTAAGAACAGTAACAAATAGATATTCAAAGAACATATACTAAATAAACATACTAAGACATAATTAAATCCTCCAACTTTGAAGTGAGATAATAATAATAATAATAATAATAATAATAATAACAATAATAATAATAATAATAATAATAATAATAATAATAATAATAATAATAATAATAATAATAATATAAGAAACAATGATGATAATAAGAGATTTAGACTTTGCTTCTAAATAAGGCTGTGAGCAAATCATAAATGAAGCTACTCACAGGTCTGGTAATATCATATATATATATAGTTTATATATGACATATCTGTTTTGATGTTGTTAATAGTTTATATATGACATATCTGTTTTGATGTGGTTATTAGTTTATATATGACATAACTGTTTTGAAGTTGTTACTGTTTTTAGAATGATTTATTCTAAATTGGGTCTCATCATTTATTTATTTCCTTATTTCCTTACCTCACTGGGATATTTATCCCTATTGGAGCCCTTGGGCTTATAACAACTTGCTTTTCCTACTAGGGCTGTAGCTTGGCTAATAATAATAATAATAATAATAATAATAATAATAATAATAATAATAATAAGAAAATATTGGCCAAAGTTGTCGAAATAGGATTTCCCATAGCTAGTCCATCTTTTTGTTTGTAATACTATATTTTCAACAAATAGTATTACAAATAAAAAGAAGGACTAATAATAATAATAATAATAATAATAATAATAATAATAATAATAATAATAATAATAATAATAATAATAATAATAACAATAATAATAATAATAATAATAATAATAATAATAATAATATAACAATAATAATAATAATAATAATAATAATAATAATAATAATAATAATAATAATAATAATTATTATTATTATTATTATTATTATTATTATTACTATTATTATTATTATTATTATTATTATTATTATTATTATTATTATTATTAAAACAAACAACTGCGGCAATCATAATAACTGCTTCCTTTCCCCCTGTTTATTTATTACACATTAGCTGCAAACTCACCCGTTTATTTTGGTATTCAAGATCCTCTCTGTATCTTTATCTAGTATATTATTCCTTTTTACTGTCTCATTAACTGCTTCCCTTACCTTGTATTCCTTTGTTAGTCCTTTCAATAGTTATATTTTTATAGTGCTATTTTTTACAATTATGTCTCTCGTTCACCTGTTATTCCCTCGTTTTCTATTCCTACCTATATCTTCTTCTCTTTGGCTCCAATCTTGTCTTTTTCTTATTTTTTCTTTCTCTTTACATATGCACTATCTTTTCGCCATGTTACAAACTCAATAGAGAGGATTGTGCTCAACAATAAAACATTTCATACTGATTTTTCATTATTTAGAAACTCCTGTTTAAAAACGACTAAAAAAAGCACTCTGAGAGTGAAGACCTCCGTCACGGTAGATTATTTCTCGAAACCATCTTGCCTTAGGGTTAAATCAATCGACCTTTTCCTCGACCTTGACCTTCACCTTTAAACTAGGACTTTCAAAATTGAATCACTTCCACGTCTCCCCATAACAATTAATCCCTGAATGTTTCACCGCTCTATGAGGAAAATTGGGGCCAAGAAGTTGTTTAAAACAAACAAATAAACAAACAGACATCATAAAAAAAACATAACCTCCTCCCAACTTCGTTGGCGGATGTAATAACAGCAGAAACAACATCAATAACACGAATAAGTAGAGCAACAGTGATGATAATCATAATAGTAATTCTGATAATAATGCTAGATATATAATCTACTGTATATTGGAAGAATAAAAATTTCTCCCTTTTTGTATACGATCAAATAACGAAAGTCATGATATTGATAACTAGATTTCACATTTATCTATTCGATTAGAAAGTTATTTTAGTTCGATACCAGTATCCCAGAGTAAAAGTGAACCTTAGTTCCCTCATAAACCAGTAAATATTGTGTTTGCCGTGACATTATTAAAAGGTAATTAAAAGGATTAATATAATGAATAGGGCCTTTGAAGATATCGAGATCAAATTATTAATAGTAAATCGGAAAGGGTGAAATACGCCTCCCTGATAATTTATTGTACCATCAGCACCTATTTATTATGCACCCTCATAAACATTAACTTGAACCTTCAATAATCATAGGTTCAGAAAAGTACGTTCAAGGAATATATTTATGAAGAAATAACCATGAATCCCCATATAACCTATCTAAAAAGTTTCATTTGTTTACAAGAAAATAATAATCATATCTTTTAAAAATTGGCTGGTGATACAGTAAAAATGAATAGAGTGGGAAGTATTTTATGGTTGATATTCATGCAACAGAGTTTCATGAAGGTGGTATAATAGCTAAGAATCCCAATGCTACTGTATGAAAAGAAGCAATTATTTGTGGAAAAAAAAATGTTAGCCCAATCATACCTTTCTAACAATTGCCATCAAAAATAGAAAATATTATGATATTAAAACTGAAATATGACCTTTCTGTTGACATAATAGATTATTTTGATAACCATTAAGAAAAAATACTTGATTAATTTCTACTTTTCAAATTAAATTCAATATAGAGTTTTTTTTTTTATTTAATTTCGAAGTTTCGTTTTTTAATACCAATTGAGGAATGTACTTTGAAATTAGATCCATATAAGAATTATTATTATTGTTTTTTTTTGCAAATCTATTCTTTTTCTTTTTTTTTTCTAATTTATTTCGATAAGTAAAGTAGGCCTATAACAGAGTGAGGTATAGAAATTATCAACCCCAATACTGCTTGCTATACCAAATTTTAAGAAAATAAGACTTTTCCTTTGCTTTCAGGTCGAACAGATTTTGAGGAAAATAGTGTGTCATCTCATAAATACTTTTGGTTTTCGATCAAAAATCAAGTTATTCTTGGATCTTGTTCATTTGGTTCACAAGAACATTTTCTTACTTTCTCCTAGCTGTTTATTTTTTTCTTTTGTTCTTTTATCTTAAAATATCTATTTTTTTATCCCCTTTCTATTCGACTCATGGGTATTCTTGTTTTTCTTATTTCCCGTTTCTTTTTCGTATAATCTTACTCATTTATTATCTTTATTGATTCTGCTCTCTAACAGTGTCAGGTTCGGTTTTTTTCATCTTCCTTTTTTTTTTTTTACTCACTTCACTATATCCTTTTATTTCCATCTTTGACATTGTCATTATAATTTCAGCTTATATCTCTCTTCTTGCCTTTATTCCTCTATCCTATCCACATCGCAATAAATTCTTACGACAGACAAAAGAGTCTTTTTTTTTTTTTTTTTTTTTTCCTGTGAAATTGCCCCTCAGTTCAGTCAAAAGGTGAATCAAAGAAACGAGCTTGTAGCTTCCCACAAAATGGCGACAGGGAACAGTTGCAATTTTCTGAATGCATTTTCATGAGTGTCAAGAAATGGGATTATCCTGTGGATACTTGAGATCCTATGGGGATAGGATAATCTCCCGTGACGATCTACTGGAGATTGCATTCAGCTGCATTTTGCGACGTTAACCACAAGGTAGAGATTGCTTGCCTTATGTGTCAGTCATACGATGAAATTGGTTGAACCCTTCTTTCCTTTTATTTATAAGCCACTTTTATCAGAATTATTTCAAACTATTCTTCAACTGTTATTTAAGAATTTCTCTTAAACAAATGTTATAGGTTTTGATATTATTATTATTATTATTATTATTATTATTATTATTATTATTATTATTATTATTATTATTATTATTATTAATAATAATAGCCAAGCTACAGCCCTAATTGAGAAAGCAGGATTCTGAAAACCCAAAGGCTCCAACAGGGAAAAATAGCCCACTGAGGAAAGGAAACAAGGAAACAAATAGATGATGAGAACGAATTAACAATGAATCATTCTAAAACAGTAGCAACGTCAAAACAGATATATAAGTCATATATAAACTATAAAAAGACTCATGTCAGCCTATTCAACATAAAAACATTTGCTGCAACTTTGAACTTTTGAAGTTCTACTAATTCAACTACCCGATTAGGAAGATCATTCCACAACTTGGTCACAGCTGGAATAAAACTTCTAGAATACTATGTAGTATTGAGCCTTATGATAAAATGTAATTTTATCATACCAACTTAATGATTAATTATATCAGATAATTCTTATTTCATTGTCAATATGAATAAGTACATGATATTTTTTGGAAATAAGAAATATGTTACTAATCTGATATTTTGAGAAATGTTTTCTGTCTGACGAGGCTAAAGTGGAGTAGCCTACACCTTATCACATAAGAAGACATATAGTACTCCATGCCCAGCCAGAGAAGACTTTATCAAACAACATTTTATAAGCACACAAAATCGCAATATTTAAGGATTAGCCTAAAATCTATATGTTATCACGAACTTATAACCTATCACACAACATTTCAAGTTTGAATATACCATTCTATTTAACATTTTAAGAGGACTATAGAAAAAAAATCGTTGTAAACATTTTATGAGCACTATAGCTTTTACTTCGACATTTACAGATTCCAAAAAGAAGAATGGAGGAATCCATTTTAATGCAGCAATACTCATACCAGCCATCCAACATTTTCTGACAAGGTATAAGGAATCACACAACGTTTCAACATCAATCTTGAACCAGTCAAACAAATTCTATGCACAAGAAAACAAATAAAAGAACATTTTACAATCACAAATTTGCTGATTACAGCAGAATCAAGATTGCAAATTTCTTTGCTTTTCGCACAACCAAAGAGCTTTTTTTTTTATCTCAACAGAACCAATCTTAGAATCAATCAGCCAAGTTTCTACGAAAACAATAGAATCATACTGTGAATAAACAATAACATGTCATTCTGCAATCAAAAGGGAACCAGTTATTCAACACTATGAAGGTTAGCCAGGCAACATTTTACGACCAGAGTAGGAATCATTTAGTAGAGTTTAAAAAAAAAAAAAAATAACGCGATTAGGAAAAGAACGCTGGCCCATGACGCCAAACAAGAGGTGATAAATATTCTCCTTTAAAAGGAGAAGGTTATAGAAATCATGGAAAACTAACAAGGATAGAATTTTACTGCATCACCATAGATGGAAAAGATTACCTCACTCAGCTGGTTGGTATTGGAATAATTCCTATAACTAGAAATCATTACCGGTAACGTTATAACTAATATTTACAGTAATTTGATGAATGCATGTACATATTGATATAATCTATTTAAATTGGAAATTATTTGTTTAAGATTTATATATACAGTTTTATAAAAAAAAAAAAAAAAAATCAGTAAACGTTATCATCTTTTTAGTGTAAACAACAAAGCTGTAATATTTACTTGATAAAGGCAGAACACAATAGTTTCTTTCATCTCCGATTTCTATTCATTATCATACATATTGGACAATTCTTTCCCCAGCATCATTATAATTCGACTTTATACCAGACATTCTACTGTAGCAAAACGAGTTTTATATCAAACAACGGAAGAGAGGACCTGTAATTTTGAAGCTGTTATATTTCATGAATTAGATTGCAACACTGAACAGAGATATTTATTGATTCATTCATTAATCGAGTTTTAAGGGTAAGGGTTCATTTGAAATGAACGATTTAAACGTACCTTAGGAGCACAATACAAGTAGTTTTCTAGTTTTCCTCTGAAATAGACACTTCAAGATCAAACCATTGTTCTCTAGTCATTGGTAGTGCCATAGCCTCTGTACCATGGCCTTCCACAGTCTTAGGTTAGAGTTTTCTTGCTTGAGGGTACACTCGGGCACACTATTCTATCTTTTTTCTCTTCCTCCTGTTTTGTTAAAGTTTTATAGTTTATTTAGGAAAATTTATTCTAATGTTATTGTTCTTAGAATTTTCTATTTTTCTTGTTACCTTTCCTCACCGAACTATTTTTCCTGTTGGTGCCCCCTGGCTTATAGCATCCTGCTTTTCCAACTAGGGTTGTAGCATAGCAAATAATAATAATAATAATAATAATAATAATAATAATAATAATAATAATAATAATAATAAATCTCATATTGTTATCTATGTCAACAAGATGCCAATCAACAATACTTGCCAAAGGCTAGATGCATATGATTTATGATATAACAGCATTTTTTATTTTTTTTTTAATACATATAAAGGTAATGAATTTAATAAAGCTACGGCTTAAAATTATTATAAAATTCCATTGAAATCCAATTATAAAAGTTAACTTTGATGGAAGTTTACCAACGAGACTTGTAACAAGTAACATAATTTTTGACAGATAAGTCTCTTGAAAAGTCACATCCAGCTTTGGAATTCACAATTTAGTCGGTTATCCGTTTAGAAAGTTATCAAAAACTTCTATTTCCAGCGAAAGGAGACTCTCCTTCACAATACACCCATCTTGCCGTAGAAGTCATTTAAAAAAAAAAAAAAAAAAAAAGATTTCCCTAAAAAAAAAGAAAGAAAAAAAATATTGCAGTAAAGTTTCCTCAGGCCAAAGAAACATTCTTTAAGTGAGACGACGAAGAACCTCATAAAGTCGACGTCCTTCATTTAGCCTTTAAATAATCTGGCTTAAAAGAGTTGAGAGATAAGGAGGGGGAAGAAAGAGACGGCGTAAATAGCATCTGAAAGAGGGTAAACAATAATGGGCTGAGAGAGAGATAGAGAGAGAGAGAGAGAGAGAGAGAGAGAGAGAGAGAGAGAGAGAGAGAGAGAGAGAGGGGGGGGGGGTTTATAAGCGATAATGGAAAGTCATAAATGAAAGAACGAGGGAGGGTAAACGATAGTTCATGCACGCACTCCGACATACTTTATAGTTTCCCTCTTCTTTGTGTGTGTTCGTATATAATTTATATATATGCATAAATATATATATATATATATATATATATATATATATATATATATATATATATATATATATATATATATATATATATATATATATAGATAGATAGATAGATAGATACATAGATAGATAGATATGTGTGTATATATAAATCCATCCATATACCAAGGCACTTCCCCCAATTTTGGGGGGTAGCCGACACCAACAATGAAACAAAACAAAAAGGGGACCTCTACTCTCTATGTTCCTTCAGCCTAATCAGGGACTCAACCGAGTTCAGCAGGTACTGCTAGGGTGCCACAGCCCAACCTCCCACATTTCCACCACAGATGAAGCTTCATAATGCTGACTCCCCTACTGCTGCTACCTCCGCGGTCATCTAAGGCACCGGAGGAAGCAGCAGGGCCTACTGGAACTGCGTCACAATCGCTCGCCATTCATTCCTATTTCTAGCACGCTCTCTTGCCTCTCTCACATCTATCCTCCTATCACCCAGAGCTTTCTTCACACCATCCATCCACCCAAACCTTGGCCTTCCTCTTGTACTTCTCCCATCAACTCTTGCATTCATCACCTTCTTTAGCAGACAACCATTTTCCATTCTCTCAACATGGCCAAACCATCTCAACACATTCATATCCACTCTAGCCGCTAACTCATTTCTTACACCCGTTCTCTCCCTCACCACTTCGTTCCTAACCCTATCTACTCGAGATACACCAGCCATACTCCTTAGACACTTCATCTCAAACACATTCAATTTCTGTCTCTCCATCACTTTCATTCCCCACGACTCCGATCCGTACATCACAGTTGGTACAATCACTTTCTCATATAGAATTCTCTTTACATTCATGCCCAACCCTCTATTTTTTACTACTCCCTTAACTACCCCCAACACTTTGCAACCTTCATTCACTCTCTGACGTACATCTGCTTCCACTCCACCATTTGCTGCAACAATAGACCCCAAGTACTTAAACTGATCCACCTCCTCAAGTAACTCTCCATTCAACATGACATTCAACCTTGCACCACCTCCCCTTCTCGTACATCTCATAACCTTACTCTTACCCACATTAACTCTCAACTTCCTTCTCTCACACACCCTTCCAAATTCTGTCACTAGTCGGTCAAGCTTCTCTTCTGTGTCTGCTACCAGTACAGTATCATCCGCAAACAACAACTGATTTACCTCCCATTCATGGTCATTCTCGCCTACCAGTTTTAATCCTCGTCCAAGCACTCGAGCATTCACCTCTCTCACCACTCCATCAACATACAAGTTAAACAACCACGGCGACATCACACATCCCTGTCTCAGCCCCACTCTCACCGGAAACCAATCACTCAATTCATTTCCTATTCTAACACATGCTTTACTACCTTTGTAGAAACTTTTCACTGCTTGCAACAACCTTCCACCAACTCCATATAACCTCATCACATTCCACATTGCTTCCCTATCAACTCTATCATATACTTTCTCCAGATCCATAAACGCAACATACACCTCCTTACCTTTTGCTAAATATTTCTCGCATATCTGCCTAACCGTAAAAATCTGATTCATACAACCCCTACCTCTTCTAAAACCACCCTGTACTTCCAAGATTGCATTCTCTGTTTTATCCTTAATCCTATTAATCAATACTCTACCATACACTTTTCCAACTACACTTAACAAACTAATACCTCTTGAATTACAACACTCATGCACATCTCCCTTACCCTTATATAGTGGTACAATACATGCACAAACCCAATCTACTGGTACCATTGACAACACAAAACACATATTAAACAATCTCACCAACCATTCAAGTACAGTCACACCCCCTTCCTTCAACATCTCAGCTTTCACACCGTCCATACCAGATGCTTTTCCTACTCTCGTTTCATCTAGTGCTCTCCTCACTTCATCTATTGTTATCTCTCTCTCATTCTCATCTCCCATCACTGGCACCTCAACACCTGGAACAGCAATTATATCTGCCTCCCTATTATCCTCAACATTCAGCAAACTTTCAAAATATTCCGCCCACCTTTTCCTTGCCTCCTCTCCTTTTAACAACCTTCCATTTCCATCTTTCACTGTCTCTTCAATTCTTGCGCCAGCCTTCCTTACTCTCTTCACTTCTTTCCAAAACTTCTTCTTATTCTCTTCATATGACTGACCCAATCCCTGACCCCACCTCAGGTCAGCTGCCCTCTTTGCCTCACGTACCTTGCGCTTTACTTCCACCTTTTTCTCTCTATATTTTTCATACTTCTCTATACTATTACTCTGCAGCCATTCTCCAAAAGCCCTCTTTTTCTCTTCCACTTTCACCTTCACTCCTTCATTCCACCATTCACTGCCCTTCCTCATGCTGCCTCCAACAACCTTCTTGCCACATACATCACTTGCAATCCCAACAAAATTTTCTTTTACTAACTTCCACTCCTCCTCTAAATTACCAGTTTCTCTTACTCTCACCTCATCATATGCCATTTTCAACATTTCCTGATATTTACTTTTTACCCCCGGTTTTATTAGCTCTTCAATCCTCACTACCTCCCTTTTACATCCACCTACTCTATTCCCCCACTCTTTTGCTACAACTAATTTTCCTTCCACCAAAAAATGATCAGACATACCGTTAGCCATACCCCTAAACACGTGCACGTCTTTCAATCTTCCAAACATTCTTTTAGTTACCAACACATAATCCATTAATGCCCTTTCTACTACTCTTCCATTTGCCACTCTTACCCATGTATACTTATTTTTATCTTTCTTTTTAAAGAAGCTAGCACTTATTACCATCTCTTGTTCAACACACATGTCTACCAGTCTCTCACCACTCTCATTTTCACCTGGTACGCCATACTTACCAATGACACCTTCTACCTCTCCAGCGCCCACTCTATATATATATTTTTATATGTAATTTCAGGCGATTCGATTTCCAAATTTTACTTGTCCGGTTTGATTTTTTTAGTGTTTCACTAAACTCTAATTCTAAAGACCCTGTATTGGAGATCATAGTTCCTAAATACTTGAATGATTCTACCTCATTAATCTTTTAACCTTCCAATGATATTTCATCTCCCATTGCATACTCCGTTCTCATTATCTCTGTCTTTCTTCTATTCATCTTCAGCCCCACCTCGTGTGATATCCCATGCATTCTGATAAGCATGCATAGCAAATCCTGTGGTGTTCCGCTAACAAGGATAGCATCATCAGCATACTCCAGGTCTGCCAAATTCCAGTCACCAATCCAGTCCCCAATAAAAATAAATTTTCCATGATTACAGACAGTTGGTAACGCACTGAAAATCATAACGCATTTAGAGATTATATAAAGAAACCTTGCATAAACATTTCCAAGATAATGATATACTATTTCTATTCAGGGATAGCAAATCTATCGTTTCTTTACGGGTAGGCAAGCCTTATTGTTTACAGTAGACTTCACTCTACTCTTCTTTATATTTTTCCAGCATTAAAACTACCCGATATAGGTAGTAGGTTGGCCAGGGCACCACCCACCCGTTGAGATATTACCGCTAGAGAATTATGGGGTCCTTTGACTGGCCAGACAGTACTAAATTGGATCCTTCTCTCTGGTTACGGTTCACTTTCCCTTTGCTTACACTTACACCGAATAGTCTGACCTATTCTCAACAAATTCTCCTCTGATATCGTACTCCTTACAACACTCAGATTACCAAACAATTCTTTTTTCACCTAAGGAGTTAACTAGTACATGGTAATTATTCATATATACTTTACTCTTGGTAAGGGTAGAAGAGGCTCTTTAGCTATGGTAAGCAGCTCTTCTAGGAGAGGGACACTCCAAAATCGAACCATTGTTCTTTAGTCATTTGTAGTGCCATAGACTGTACCACGGTCTTCCACTGTCTTGAGTTAGAGTTCTCTTGCTTGAGGGTACACTCAGACACGTTATTCTATCTAATTTCTTTCCTCTTGCTTTGTTAAAGTTTTAATAGTTTATATTTTAATGTTACTGTTCTTGAAATTTGTTATTTTTCTTTGTTTCCTATCTTTACTGGGCTTTCCAACTATGGTTAAAGCTTAGCAAATAATAATAATAATAATAATAATAATAATAATAATAATAATAATAATAATAATAATAATAATAATAATAATTTGCTCATGCTAGTTACCTTCACTGGTGATTAAACGGATCAATATAATTATGACTAATCTATTTCTAAATCTCCTCAACACAAGGGAAAAAGATGTCGAGCTACGGTCAGCATTACTCTTATGACTAAAGGAAGAAAGATGGAATCAATGTATGAAATGTGGGCCATATGGCCCGTTATGGATGAAGGGATTGAAGAATGTGAAAAGCATATTACTTATTAATACCAGATTGCAGAAGGCACCGATTCCTTTACCTCAGAATTTCGCGGGGCAATGAGCTCAATAAATTTATGAAAATCCAATAATCATGCCTAAGGAGACGGCTCTCCCCACTTAATCTGAGAGGAAGAAGAATGTCGAAGGCTTTCAATAGGAATGCTGTATGTTATTCATGAATATGTAATAATGTTTGTTTTTTACTGTAAGAAATCATGTTTTAGATCATATTTCACTAGAATTCTCAAACAAATTCTTTCTTAAAGTTTACAAGCGATTCAAAAGTAAGGTTAAGGATAACTTGTGATTATAAAAAAAACAAAGGAAATAACTAAGAGAGAGAGAGAGAGAGAGAGAGAGAGAGAGAGAGAGAGAGAGAGAGAGAGAGAGAGAGAGAGAGAGAGAGATGTTTGTTTAGTGATTATGCTTTTCTTAGGTAGAATGAACCAAAGAACTCATAAGAATATTCAAAATTTTAGAGCTGACAAAATTGTATAACAATTGGGCCCCATAAAGTTGAGTTCAGGAATTGTAGGAACTACTATTAAACAGACACCAAGACAAGTGCAGGGATACCATCAAAATTAGGGTTGAAAATCATGTGAAACCTAGTAAGAACAGAAAAATTTTGCCAGATCGGGCGTTATCAATTATAAATTCCTTGATTTCATTGCATATATACTGACAAAATGCAATCAACTTCGAAATGTACATCCCTGGATACACAAATGTAGGATTAAAAAAAATATGCAAAAATTCCTTTAAACTTAAGAAACCTTTAGATATAGTTGTTGATGTTGTTGATAGTTTATTATATGACATGTCTGTTTTGACGTTGTTTCTTATTTTAGAATGATTTATTGTTAATGTGTTCTCTTCATTTATTTATTTCCTTATTTCCTTTCCTCACTGAGCTATTTTTCCCTGTTGGAGCCCCTGGGCTTATAGCATCTTGCTTTTCCAACTAGGGTTGTAGCTTGGATAGTAATAATAATAATAATAATAATAATAATAATAATAATAATAATAATAATATAACGATTTTAGACTTTGAAATACTTCATTATGGTTAAATATCAATCATTACCTCCGCTAACGAAGTCGGAAGGAGGTTTTGTCCCCCCCCCCCCTGCCCTTGCTTGTGCGTTTGTATGAACAATTTCCTGACCAGGTTTTTAATCATAGGGTAATGAAACTTGCAGGGATTAACTTTTTTGTAAAAAGGTGGAAATTATTAAATTTTGGAAGGTCAATGTCAAAGTCACGGTCAACCAAAATTTCCAATTTAAAACCGTAATTTTAGACATCGGTGTCCCAGAGACTTCAAATTTAATTCATATCTGAGTTTATGATAATCCACGCCAAATAATACGTCTAGGTCAAAGGTCAAGGTCAAAGTTCAAGGTCGAAGTCGAGCAATTAACTGCCACGGTGGGGATTTGCGCACTACTGAGTGACCCTATACAGTAGTTAGAAGTGTGTTTCCTTGATGTTTCACTTTACTAGCCACTGAAGTTTTATATTTCACATAGAAATAAAAATAAGGTAATGCTCATCTCCAACTTTCAAACCAGTTATTAATTCCACACATTAAACGCTGATTAGTGATTAATCGCATTCATGAAATTCTGCCGTGCTATAACTCTTCGATATTCGATGGACCCACATCGAATACATGACATCTTCGGCGATTAGAGTACGTCAGGTACACACTCTATCAATTTGGGAAGATAATGATGTATCAGGACTCGGTACAACATCGTCATTTGGAAGAGCTTGGTAATCATGTAGGATTCAATCCCCAGTTTTACCTCGCTTGTTTGATGCTTAAATGCTCTAGTATTAGCTTTCACAAACAATTGCCCGTACATGTACTCATACACAAATATACATATATAACAAGCATAATTCTACTGTATATATACTGTATAGGCTATACACGCATATAAACTTTTACTTTAGGTCTTTTCTTTCGGAGAGAAAACGCGCTAAAAAAATGGTTATCATTACAGTGTTTGCAAGCTTTAGGAATGCACATCTATAGTAGAAGTTCGGCTGCGACTACAGGCGTCATCTAGCTACCTGGTACCTAATATATTGTTTAAGACAAAAGAGACAGAACAGAGTTTAGCTGGATATATATATATATACACGTATGTATGTATGTATGTATATATGTATATATATATATATATATATATATATATATATATATATATATATATATATATATATATATACACGTATATATATATATATATATATGTATGTATGTATGTATGTATGTGTGCGTTTGTAAGTGTAAGCCTCTGTAAGTGTTTATGTGCGTGTGTGAGTGGTAATCTATTCCCTTTCTTTTATCGTAAATCTTAATCTTCTTTGGAGTTACCAGAAAGGTACAACGTTTCAGTTTCTCGAGAAATTTTCAGGATGAGGTTGCCATACATATGGTGTTTTTGGCCCCAGTAGAAGCAGATACCAAATTACTCCTTGTGGGATTAGTGGGAGATAGGCAAGGAGTGATTCCTGACCTGCCAAAAGTGAGTAAAGTTTTACACCAAATTAATTGTTCCCTCACAAGGTATGACAAGAGTAAAGACTAGTTAATGTTCAATCATAATCATACTTCATGTGTTCTAGCATGGCATAACATTTGCGCAGAAATCATTTAACACATTAGTCGTTTCATTCACTTGAAAAAGAAGCCTGTTTGTAATAGCGCACTGAGCTATTCAACTGTAACTTGCAGACCCTTCCTCTCCTCTTATATCTTTCATGCGATCTATTTAGAACTTCCTAGAATCTCATTTGTTCTTTCATTCTACCATCCTTAATTTCTCCCTACGACAGCTTTTTATAAAGCTATCAAACCCTGAATCTTAAGTCAGTTTCTTCTTTCGTCCGACGACTTTCTGGGTCGCCTAGGTCTCCTTTCTCTTAACACTTCTTCTTGATCGAACCTTTTAAAAACATCCCACATAACTTTACTGTACCACTTCTAGGAATCTTTAATCTTTTTCCTCAAGTCGAGTCGTCTTATACTAATATGGTAAACAGATAGTCCCCTATAAAGCTTCAATCTAGGTTCTTTTATTTAGATTTGAACCCTTTACTTAATTTCCATGATGGGAAATCGAGTCTTTATTATCGTTATTATTATTACTTGTTAAGCTACAGTCCCTATTTGGAAAAGCAGAATACTATAAGACCAAGGGGTCCAAAGGGAAAATTGCCAGTGAGGAAAGAAAACAAGGAAACATAAAATAGTAACAACATTAAAATAAATATTTCCTTTATAAACAATTAAAACTCAACAGAACAAGAGAAAGGAAAATATGATAGAATAGTGTGCAGGAGTGTACCCTCAAACAAGAGAACTCTAACCCAAGAGAGTGGAAGACCGTGGTACAGAGGCTATGGTATTACCCAATACTAGAGAGCAATGATTTGATTTTAGAGTGTCCTTCGCCTAGAAGAGCTCCTTAACACTAAAGAATCTCTACTTCCCTTATCAAGAGGAGAGTAGCCACTGAACAAAACCTGGACAGTAGTTAACCCTTTAGGTGAAGAAGAATTGACGGCAATTTTCCATTTCAACATCCTAATCTAAGATATCCTGTAACTTACCTCTTCTTTCTGCATAGTATGGTTAGATATATTCAATCCTAAAAACTTATGCCAGCCTACTACTCCTATGAGTTAAATGTTTGCTGAGGGACAAGACATAATACTCATGAACATTCTATGTAGGTGCATGAAGCAACTAATGCTGTGGAAACTTCCAGTACTGAGGTTCAACCATGATCACAGTAACCATTTTATTCCACTGGTGCCATTCTTTAAACGTGAAAAGACATATAGTCTCTCTCTCTCTCTCTCTCTCTCTCTCTCTCTCTCTCTCTCTCTCTCTCTCTCTCTCTCTCTCTCTCTCTCTCTCGTTAAAACTTTTAACTTTGTCCATCACAAATCAAACGAAGTAATGAGTGACATCATCAATACGCAATAATCATTTTCTAAACTTTATATATTCTTCACCTAATTCATAAAATTATCTTTCCTAATATTTTCATAATCCCAAATATCTAGGTTAACTATCACAACATAATTCACACGCCTCAATGATTCGTATAACAATCTGATTCTAGTATTGTGTTACCTAGAACTACATTCTATTTCGTATAATTTGACTGTGTAACTCCCTCCTTCCATCAGATTATTGGTATAACAATCTAATCCTTGTATTGTGATATCTAGAACTACATTCTTTTTCGTATAATTTGACCGTCTAACTTCTTCATTCTGTCGAATTATTCGTATAACAAATTGCCCATGTCTTCTACAGAGAGCGAGATCATAGCATATAATGGATGAGAAATGACCCCATTGATTAATTGCTTTTTTTGTCTAGACAAAAGAAATATTTACATTCGCTCTTTTCTTCTCCAACAGCCTCGACGTTCATTTGACTGCAAATGAAATCTTTCTTGAGGTGAAAGGAAAAATTATGATTTAATGCCTCTTACGAATCTGTGCCTTAGCTACCTAACGTTTCTCATGACAGTGATGCCAGCTTGAATAAGAATGAGTTTAGACGTTAAATTAGGGTTGCAAATTATATTTCATTTATGAGTAGACGTACAAAAGATATCTGAATATCTATGCAGACACAATGTAGAGTATATGTATTGAGGCTTTTTTTTCTCTTTCTTTCTTTGATATACTACCAGTAAAGAGTTATTGGGTCCTTTGGCGGGCCAGATTTTTATTATAATTATCAAGCTACAACACTAGCTGGAAAAGCAGGATGCTATAAGCCCGGGGGATACAACAAGGAAAATAGCCCAATGAGGAGAGGAAACAAGGAAAAGTAAAATATTTTAGCAACAGTAACAACATTAAAATATATATCTCCTATGTAAACAATATAAACTTTAACAAAACAAGAGGAAGAG
>NC_090730.1:37411928-37421928 GCF_036898095.1 Palaemon carinicauda
AGAAAAATCTCCACGATAAGAAGAGTGAGAAAATATTATTGGAAGGTCCCTTTCAGTCCTTTTCAAAAGTCTGAAATACAACCTCTCGAATTCAAGTTTAAAGTCAGCCATGAAGAGAGAGGCTCTTATCTGGCCACCTTTTCCCAAAAGATGAGACGGAGCCCTGGATCGCATCAACATTTTAATATCCACCAAAGTTTTTCTGCTCAACTTAAATTAGCTTTTAAAATTTTATCAGCCAAATGAGCGGATTACAAAGAGAAAGCATATTGGGGTTCTCAGTTCGAGAGAGATTACATTAACTTTCCTATGGGTCGCGGGAGATTAGCCTATTGTTAGCATAGCCTAAAAGTCCTTTCCGCTTAATTGAATAAATAAATAAAAATAAAAAACCTTAGGTTGAGATCATCACTTTTCCCTTTTCAAAAGAAAATTTCTGAATATACGTAAAATTAAAATTTCTTTACAATTTGCCCCCCCCCCAAAAAAAAAGTAATTTATATTTTTGTGGTTTTAAAAAGTTATTCCTTTTTTAGGTTTAGTTTTGTCTTAAAATTTTTCATGTGGAAAAAACCTTCACTTACACACATCAATACACATAATATAAACACTTCTCATGTATTTACAAGAAAAAGCAAAATCATTTACAAAGAACTTAGGAAGATTAATAGTTCCGCTTACTAACTGCAATGCGAAATGAAAAAAAAAAAAAAAAAAGGGTAGAGGTAAAATTTATCAATAGTTTCATCAGTCAGAGATAGGGAAACTTCCCCTAAAAATTATGGGAATACATAAAACCGAACGGCAATGCTCTTGAGATGACTTTCTAGTTAACTACATCAAAATTATCAGTAAAATAAGCATTTTTTAATAATAGTGTAAAGCTTTGTAGAATGGAAAATAAGACGCTCGAAGAACGGAAGATTTTCACTGTGACGAGCCAAGAGTAGGTTGTGACTCAAAGGCGTGATGAAAGCAACTGAGTCACAACCTACACTTGGCTCGTTACAACCTACTCTTTGCTCGTTACAACACAGTACACTGTTAAGAATTTGCATTAAAAAAAAAAAAAAACGGCAAATTTCTGACAACATTTATTCCAGGATTTTACCGTTTTATAAACGGACATATTAACGTAAAATAGTGATATTACGGTCACCAACCCGTAAAATATAAGGACAAAGTGTGGTAGACCTACGGTCACCTGTATTTTACATAAATGTGGTGGAGAACAGTATATTTTTACGGAGAATTTCCGATTAAAATTAATGGTCTTTCTAACAGTGTTGTTATATATTTTTATATATGAACTATTTTTTGACGAAATGTATTTTATATTCATCATGATAAACAACTCTGCCTAATCATGAAATAACTAAAGTTAAAGTGAGATTCGATTTTGTTTTTATGTACATACGATGGTAGTTTTTCCTTATAAAGTGTAATGTTGATCCAAGTAAGTTATCATAGTTAAGCTCTGCCTGTAAATCACTTGTATTCATCATCAATTTGTGTTTGATGGTTGCAGAACCCTTACGAATATCATATAGCGGAGATGTTGATATTTTGTACTTTTGATGAGAGAAGTCATTCGTATTAATAGATCATCCTTGCATAATTGAATGTAATCTAATTTGTGATTGGAAACTAACTCGGTAATAGAGAGGAGCCAGTACCACTCATTTAAAAGAAAAAAAAAAAAGTAAAAAAAAAGTATAAATGGTTTATTGATATTCATTTTATTTCCCAGTAGTGAACGTTGAAACAAAAATGGCGATCAATGAAGAAATGAAAGATGAGCGAAGTATCAAAATAGGCAGAAATTGTTGGAAATAACATCTGGATTAACTTGATTATCTGTGGAAATTATTACACAAAGATAGAAAATACTAAAAATGTTCAACGCATTTCTGAATACCCATTTGACAGTAGACTGTACATCACAGAGTTTTATTTTAAATTAGGAATGTTTCTTTAATCTCAGATGTGGGAAAAATGATTCTATAATTAGTAACATAATATATTGTGAAAAGTTTCGTTAAAAAAAATTAAATAATAATAATAATAATAATAATAATAATAATAATAATAATAATAATAATAATAATAATAATAACAACCATAGTGATATTGATAATAATAATAATAATAATAATAATAATAATAATAATAATAATAATAATAATAATAATAATAATACCAACATCAACAATAATAATAATAATAATAATAATAATAATAATAATAATAATAATAATAATAATAATAATAATAATTTTAAACCGCAAAAACGCCCCAAGCAGACAAACTAATCTTCAGAATAAACCAGTTACCTGCTTAGTTTAATTCCTTCATATTTTGACCGAAAGGAACTTTTAACTCTCGGACCTCTTTTTTTTTTTTTTTTAAATCCAGGAGAGGAAATTTTCTTCCCTCATAATTACCTGCCACTGAGTGATTTTCTTCCTTTGGAACTATAAAGTTGGCTTTACTTTCAAATGAGGGTTTTCATTATTATTTTTATTATTATTATTATTATTATTATTATTATTATTATTATTATTATTATTATTATTATTATTATTATTAAGCTACACCCCTAGTTGGAAAAGCAAACTGCTATAAGCCCAAGGTCTCCAACTGGGAAAAATAGCCTAGTGAGGGAAAGAAATAAGGAAATAAATAAACTATATAAGAAGTTATGAACAATCAAAATAAACTATTTTAAGAAATGTATTAACATTAAAACACAACGTTAGAGAATGTCTTGTTCCCTTTAATATGTAAGGCTAAATGGTTTCTACTATGAGATTCAGGGCCTCTGTAACACGGTTTTTAGGACTTTGCTCCTTATCAAAGCATCGGATGTTGCTGAAAGTTCACATACAACCACACACAAACTTTGTCAGCATTATCAATAACCTAAACCCGATAATTTTAATTTTTATGGAGTAAAAATGATCTAGCCGACGCCATGGCCAGTGATAACGAGCCAAGAGTCGAAAACATTCATTACGTAAGCAATGTAAACACCTTCTGACAAAATTTTGCCCCGCCCATCCACCAGACACCCATTCACCTTGTTCCATCGGCTCTGAAACCCATAACAGTCAAGAATGGCTAACAGGATTTGGAATTGCCCCCGTGGTTGCAAAACTGCATTTGCCTTACGAATTGCAACTTTATACAGTCAAGAGAAAGTCCGCGGCCATATTTACTGTAGCCTGAATAGGTAATTATTCAGTTTCTAGTTTAAATCCAATGTTCATGGTCTGATTTGTATTTAGCGTAACATGATTATAATACTTGTACAGTAATGTCATTCAGGCTTTTGAACCTTTCCATTAACTATTCACTATGCCACCAAAAGAGAGAGAAAGAGAGAGATTGTATGGAAACAGTCTTTATATAACTATTTTTGTTAAAATAAGAATTTTGTGCTAAACTCTCCATCAGACCAACGGATCATCCGATATAATTTTTTCTTCTTCTTCTTAGGCCGTACGACCGTGTTGGCTATGTTTTGGCCATGACTGCATTTTGTAAATAAATCAGGAATAGTTTTAGGAGTTTTATTTGTACATCTAATGGGAATTTATAGAAGTAAAGTGAACATAATTAATTTATCCTTTAAAATAATTACTACATGTAGCAAAACCAATAATAGTAAAGATGAAAATGCAATGAAGGAATGATATCATACTTTATCTTTAGCTTCAACATCGGCAATAACATACCTAGTTGCCATAATTTGTCAGCTTAACGAAATAACTTATCATCTAATGTTAAACTTGATGTCTGAGGAGGCCATGGCTTATTGCACAGGGAAAAAACATGACAAAGACTTTATGAATGTCGGAACGATACATAAATGTAGGTGGGGTATCTGTGATAGCGTAGTAATTCTACTGTAGCAGTAGTGCCACAACAGTAGTATACATGAATTAAACGTTTAGGCCAACTGCTGGGATCATTGAGGATCATTTAGCACTTCTTAAAACTACTCGATAAAGGAGTTTTTATAGTCAGAATTTAAATTTTCTGATCCAACAATGCCCATGATAGCCTTCAGTGTTATCCTGAATTATAACTAGGCCAAAGTGGGTGGAGCCTCATTGTGTCATTATTCTGACGATAATTATTAGTGAAGGTTTAAAGCTAGAATACGGTACCGGCTATTTTTTTTTTTTTCCAGTAAATAGGTAGGTAGATAGGCAATAAATAAAAATTGCTTGACATTGGATATAGCAGTTATCAAATCAAGCTTGTCTACTACGTTTTTGAAAATTACCAACTTTACCCTACACCTTGTCAATCTGATTGTGACCTATAAAGTAGACTGTAATTTCTTAGGAAACTTATTTTGGGAGTTAGACTAATAATCGAGGTGTTTTTGTATTTATTAACATATTTTGTTGGTTTGTTCATTATGATAATTATTATTGGAGAGGTTTCAGAGTTCATAAAGGTGTACTGCTTTGCTTTTATTTCAACTTTTGTGTCATTGTTGGCAGAGGTATAGCCTTCGTTACGTATAGCCAATCATCGATCGAGAAAGAGGGAAGAAATGCCGTCATAAGTTACGTAACGAGTGCGTTCGAAACCTTTTTTCTGAGTAAGTTGGCCCGTCTTCAAAAAACGTCACTTTTACATTATAAGTACCAAATTTATTCAACCTACGTAATGCAGAATATAGTCAAAATTTATGTGTAGATATAATGTGCATTCTGAAGAAGCGTTATATTTATGAAATTCATAGATAAAAAATTATAGAGAAAAAACCGTGTTACAAAGGCCCTGAATCTCATAGTAGGTGTATGAATTTCATATTAATAAAATGAAATCATATTGATGGCATTGTTCAAGTTCCCTACCTGTGGAGTAATGTCTTGGTAATTGGTTAAATACAGAAATCATAATCTTAATACATGGACTTGATACATTGTGCTGTTTATTTCGATTTGTCAAATTTTGTGATTGGTTAATAATAATTAATTCTGATACGAAGTTAATATCGATAAGAATGCGGAAATATGGATTGAATTTTTCATGTTATGGCGTCAGTTATTACGGCTTGTATTAACGGAAGGGCGGATTTTATTAATTTAATTCAACTATCGCTTTTGATTATATAATAAAATTTACACACTTAATAATAAAGAAAAATTGATTTAATAATAATAATAATAATAATAATAATAATAATAATAATAATAATAATAATAATAATAATAATAATAATAATAATAATAATAATAATAATAATATTAAAAATATTTTCTATCATTACTCTTACCAGATTTCTTCTAATTAACATTAAAATGTTTACCATTGCACAGGTGATCTCTAGTACTATTAGTATTTGTATTACTCGTACTATTATTAAAAAAATATTCTATATCTAGTTGGAAAATCAAGATGCCATAAGCCTAGGGGCTCCAACAGGGTAAATAGCCCAGTGAGGAGAGGGAACCAGGAAAAATAAAATATTTTAAGAACAGTAAAAACATTAAATCACATATTTCCTATAGAAACTATCAAAACTTTAATAAAACAAGAGGAAGAGAAATAAGATAGAATAGTGTGTCCTAGTGTACCCTTAAGCAAGAGAACTCTAACCCAAGACAGTGGAAGACCAAGGTACAGAGGCTATGGCACTACCCAAGACTAGAGAACAATGGTTTGATTTTGGAATGTCCTTCTCCTAGAAGAGCTGCTTGCCATAGATGAAGAGTCTCTTCTACCCTTATCAATAGGAAAGTGGCCACTGAAAAATTACAATGCAGTAGTTAACCCCTTGGGTGAAGAAAAATTGTTTTGTAACCTCAATGTTGTTGGGTAGATGAGGGCAGACGAGAATATGTAAAGATTAGGCCAAACTATTTGGTGTATGTGTACATAAGGCAAAAATTAACCATAACCAGACAGAAGGATGCAATGTAGTACTGTCTGGCCAGTCAAAGGACCACATAACTCTCTAGCGGTAGTATTTGAACGGGTGACTAGGGCCCTGGCCAACCTACTTGACCATCAAATGGACGTATTTAATGATATTCCTAATAGAAAGGGTTGATTTCTATAGAAACGCCAAAGTGCAGAAAAATCACCCTCATAACTTTCCTGAATGAAAATTATATTAAAGTCAAACTTTTTATAGCCGGCTATTATTATCATCACTGCGAAATGGGTAATCAACTCTGAAGAAATGGTTGATTAAAAAGCAAACTTTTCCTAACACCTGCAAATTGCTCTTGGATTACTGCAAAACAACTGAACCAAAAACCAATGAGGAGGAAATTTTTATACAGAACTTTTAATAGAGCTTCTAACCTAAGCTAACTACACGAAACTACATATATTACTTAATTCTTAAAATTTAATAAAATCGAAGATGTGCATATGCAAAAAAAAAAAATTTAAATTGATTACATGGTAAAAGAGGATGAATTCCATGGAAGGGAAACACCTTATGAAATTTTATAGACCTATATGCGATTGTAAACACATCTAAGATTGACATGCTTCGTTAATTGGTTGTTTACTTGAAAGAAATTTCTATTTGGTCCCTCTTTCCCTTACTCTCTCTTAGCTTTGTGAACATGTCTATCTATCTATCTATATATTTATCTATATATATTTTTCTATGTATCTGTTTATAATTTTTTTTTTAGTTTTGTTCTCTCATATGAATACTCTAGTTATTACCTCCGCCAAGGAGGTTGTAAAATCCAGTCGTTTTATTTATTCATATGTGAGTCTGTCTGTGGACAGGATTATTTGTCTGTATGTCTGTCTATGGAAAGGATTATCTGTATGTGTGCCTGTCTGTGGATAGGATTATTTATCTGTGTACCTGTCTGTGGAAAGGATTATCTGTATGTGTGTCTGTCTGTGGATGAAATTATTTGTCTGTGTACCTGTACGTGGAAAGGATTATCTGTATGTGTGTCTGTCTATGGATAGGATTATTTGTCTGTGTGTCTGTCTATGGATAGGATTATTTGTCTGTGTGTCTGTCTGTGGAAAAGATTATCTGTATGTGTGTCTGTCTGTGGATAGGATTATTTGTGTTCTGTACCTGTAAGTGGAAAGAATTACTTGTCTGTGCGTCTGTCTGTGGATAGGATTATTTGTCTGTGTACCTGTAAGTGGAAAGGATTATTTGTCTGTGTGTCTGTCTGTGGATAGGATTATTTGTCTGTGTACCTGTAAGTGGAAAGGATTATTTGTCTGTGTGTCTGTCTGTGGATAGGATTATTTGTCTGTGTACCTGTAAGTGGAAAGGATTATTTGTCGGTGCGTTTGTCTGTGGACAGGATTATTTATATGTGCGTCTATCTGTGGACAGGATTTTCTGTGTCTATGGATAGGATTTTTGTCTGTATCTCTGTCTGTGGAAAAGATTATCTGTATGTGTGTCTGTCTGTGGATAGAATTATTTGTCAGTGTTTCTGTCTGTGGACAGGGTTATTTGTCCGTGTGTCTGTCTGTGGACAGGATTATTTGTCTGCTTGCCTGTGGGCAGAATTACGTCAAAACAAATTGACGGATCTTAGTGAAATCTCCACCACACATTGATCTTAGGCCGTGGAAGACTCCATTAACCTTCGGTGGAAGTCAGAAATCTCTCTCTCTCTCTCTCTCTCTCTCTCTCTCTCTCTCTCTCTCTCTCTCTCTGGGTCCAAAAATTGAATGATAAAATATAAAGGTGTAGAACGACATGGATTTTTCAACTTTTTTTATCATTCACCGTTTATCAGGATGATTATTATTATTATTATTATTATTATTATTATTATTATTATTATTATCATTATTATTATTATTATTATTATTATTATTATTATTATTATTATTTTTTTTTTTTTATTATTATTATAGGGTCAAGAAAGAATGACTAAATATAGGCCAACTTATGCTACCATTTAACCTAATTTTGATTAACATGACTCAATTTATAAATACTCAGAATTACTTATTCAACACTACCAACATATCAACGCTAAATAACTTTCGTTGCTATTTATGAAACTTAGAAAACTGAAAATCAACTGATAATAAATTCTTTATTTTGACCCACATATAGAAATTAATGGTGGTATTTGAGTAAAAACGGTAAATATAAACCTTCTAAAATTTAATCTATTGATGCGTATATTTCTTGAACATGTATTTTGAGATATCTATAGTGGTTTTAATTTTCTACAAGTTTACATTAATGTATTGTGATAAGAATATTGAACACAACTTGTAACAACAAAAAACGTATAGCCTCTAACCTCATTTTACGGTCAAGAAGAAAAGGAAACTTTTTTTTTCGTCTTTTTTATGAAAAACGTATTTTCTTCTACGAGATTCTTTTGTTTCATTTTCTCAAAATCAAACCATTGTTTTCTAGTCTTGGGTAGTGCCATAGCCTCTGTACCATGGTCTTCCACTGTCTTGGGTTAGAGTTCTCTTGATTGAGGGTACACTCGAACACGCTGTTTTGTCCTGTTTCTTTTCCTCTCCTTTTATTAAAGTTTTTATAGTTCATATAGGATATTTACTTTAATGTTGTTACTCTTCTTAAAAAAAATTATTTTTCTTGGTATCCGTTCCTCACTGGACTATTTCCCTGTTGGAGCCCCTGGGCTTATAGCATCCTGCTTTTCCAACTAGGGTTGTAGCTTAGCAAGTAATAATAATAATAATAATAATAATAATAATAATAATAATAATAATAATAATAATAATAATAATAATAATAATAATAATACATACATACATACAGTTAAGAGTTAAAAAGTATGGTATAAAGCATTCGCTACAGTTTCATCATTAAAACACTCTTTTTCTTCACATAAGGATTTTTTTTAAATGCATAATTTTTTCTCAACAAAATTTATTTTTGGAATAACAACAATAGTTCAAAACGGTACTTTCTAAGTTTCCTATATGTTAACGAAGAGGAAAATTGAAATGCAAAAAGCAAAAAAATTGAAATGGTACACTCGGGCACACTATTCTATCTTATTTCTCTTCCTCTTGTTTTGTTAAAGTTTTGATAGTTTATATAGGGAATGTTAATTTTAACGGTGTTACTGTTCTTAAAATATTTTATTTTCCCTTCTTTCCTTTCCTCACTGGGCTATTTTCCTTGTTGGAGCCCCTGGGCTTATAGCATCCTGCTTTTCCAACTAGGGTTGTAGCGTAGCAAGTAATAATAATAATAATAATAATAATAATAATAATGATAATAATAATAATAATAATAATAATAATAATAATAAAGAAAAATCAACACTTCATTATTCAGAATGTGACGATAAAATTCCAATATGGACATGTGCAAAGCCACACGAGTAAGAAAGTTCAGTCTTTAGATTTGGTCAATCTGGCCATATGGTCTGAGGCCAGGGAGGCCATTCAGTAGAGAATTGCGATGGAAAGAAATATTCAGATATATTTTTTGTAGTGATAATTGCAGAAGCGGGAAGGGAGGTAAAGCAAAAAAAAGCGAGAGCTAAAAAGTTACCTGGAGGTATTATACCCCTTCATGACAAAGGTTTGATATGATTGTGGTGGTGATCATATTTTCTTTTATATTTTTTTCATTGCTATTTCTTTAGAAATAGATATACTTCGACTAATTCAGAAATAAAAACTAACACTACTGTTGCTGCTATTACCAAAGAAATACTAATTTTCATCAAATACTAATCTCTTAGAACTATGGATATAAACTGAAGCATAATTCAGTTGCAGAACAATTAACTCCATAACTGCCTAATTAGGACTCTAAATGAACAATGTGCTGCAGCATTAAATTTTTTGCATGTGCGTATAAATAAGCCTCATTGGTGACCCGTCTTAATCCTTTGCATTTGTACTGACCTTCAATTTTACCCAATACACTCCAATGGTCTTAAGACACTATGGTGAAATATACAATAATTGATCATTAAACCTATTTGCATAAAAATGATTATTAGCTCTAATTCCATTATTTTCGATGATT
>NC_090730.1:37426928-37449428 GCF_036898095.1 Palaemon carinicauda
TTAATTATCTAAGTCAATTTCCACTGACTTCACAAATCTACATCACTATATTCTACTATAACGTATTGGATAATATTCGAAACGTAACCTCTTATTGTCAAGCTCCGATTCAGTCATGAAAAGAAACTGTTCTTATCTGGCCATTTTGCAATAAAGATTAGGCGAAACCAGAAGTCTAATCAGCATTTTAATATCCAGCAGGTTTTTTTTCTGATAAGTTTAAAATTACGTTTTATAATCTGCTCGGCCAAAACGAGCTGGTTACAAAGGATATGCATATCGCGATTCCAGTTCGGGAGAAATAACATTAGCTTTTACACAGAGGAGTTAAGAATAGTCGGAGATTAGCAATACCTTAAGATTTTTCCCAGCTATGAAAGAAAATTGCTTAGATGAAGACTTGATTACTTTCAAAGGAAAAATCTACTCAATATAATAAATGCGCTCTAAAAGAAGAAAAGCGTGTGAAGTTGCTATTAGATTAAACTAACTTTATTTCAACAGATAACAACTTTATTTCATGCAGTTATGAACGATAAAGTCATAAAAAATCAAACTGACTAACTCATGAAAACGATGGACTCCTTCAATAGTGATGCGGTGCTTTAAGAATGATACTTCGTTGGGGCCAAAGGTACACTTGTCGTACCAGACTAGAAGGCCCTTGTGTTGTAGGAGGCCAAAAACAATGTATAGGTGACAGAGGTGTTTCTCTTTGTAGGAAGAGAACACAAGCATGCCCTCCACGTAACATACGAAAAAGGGGTGGTCCTCTCCTTAAGGTGTTGAAAAGTAGCCCCAGTATTATGAAGGCCAAAACCGGAGTAATTGAAAGTGAATATACCGAAGGGGGTGGTGATGGTGGTCTTGGGGATATCTTCTGGGTTCATGGGCATTGTTCATGGGTATTTGACAATACCCCTTCAAGAGGTCGAGCATAGAGAAAACCTTCGCTTTGTGCAAGTAGGAGGTAACGTCAGCAATATTGGGGGAGGGGTAGTGATCTGCTTCTGTCTGCACGTTTAAAAACCTGTAATCCCCAAAAGGGCCCAGGGAGCAATCTTTCTTCAGGACAATGTGTAAGGGCAACAACCATTGGCTTTAGGGCTTTTTGGCATAATCCCATTTCTTCCATTTCGGTGGACATTTGTTTAATGGCTGCCAGCCTATCCTGTGCCAAACGCCTGAATCTAGCAAACACTGGGGACCCATTGTCTTGATTTGGTGATGAATATTGTGTTTGGCAGTTGATAGGGCCTTCTTTGCATTGCAGAAGGCTGCTTCTTGAAGGGGACCCCACTTCAGGTCCTTTGGCTTACCCTTGAGGGAGGCGTAGAGGGGAGCAAGAGTGGCGTCAATGGCTGGCAGAAAATGGTGATAATAGTTGATCATGCCCAAGAATTCCTGCAGAGCTTTGACGGTCGAGGCCACGGGGAAGTTCTGAACGGCTGCTACCTTCTCAGGGAGGGGATGGACTCCCTCAGGAGTGATACGGTGCCCTAAAAACGACACTTTGTTGGCGCCAAAGGTACACTTGTTGTACCAGACTACATGGCCGTTTTGTTGCAGGCGGTCGAGCACGATGCGCAGGTGACGGAGGTGTTCCTCTTTTGAGGAGGAGAACACAAGTATGTCGTCCACATAACATACACAGAAAGGGAGGTCCCCTAAGATGCCATCCATGAGACGTTGAAACGTTGCCCCGCCATTACGAAGGTGTATGTACCAAATGGAGTGGTGATGGCGGTCTTGGGGATGTCTTCTGGGTTCTTAGGCACCTGAGAATAACCCTTCAGGAGGTGGAGCGTAGAGAAAACCTTCGCTTTGTGCAGGTAGGAGGTCACGTCGGCAATGTTTGGGAGGGGGTAATGATACGGTTCTGTTTGCATGTTCAGGCGCCTGTAATCCCCGCACGGACGGAGGGAGCCGTCTTTCTTCAGAACGATGTGTAAGGATGACGACCAGGGGCTGGAGGCCTTTTGGCAAAGGCCCATTTTCTCCATTTCGGCGAACGTCTGTTTGGCGGCTGCCAATCGTTCCGGTGCCAGACGTCTGAATTTTGCGAAGACTGGGGGTCCCGTGGCCTTGATATGGTGATAAATACCATGCTTGGCAGGAACCGCGGGCGTTTGGAGAAGTTCTGGACAGAAAATTCCGGGTACGACGTGAGGAGGTGGGCGTAGGCATCCGTGGGTGCACTGATGTAGAGAGCGAGGTTAGAGGGGGTGGGTTGAAGAGGTGTGGACAAATACGAGTCTGTGTTGACCAATCGTCGGTGGGCGACATCGACCAGAAGGTGGAAATGAGAGAGGAAATCTGCACAGAGGATTGGCATTGTAACGTCAGCAACGAGAAACTTCCAATTGAATTTACCGTTTCCGAATGTGAGGTTCTCGTAACCGTAGGTGGGTATCGCAGATCCGTTGGCAGCTACTAAGCGGATGTCGGCAGATGTAGACAGACTATGTTGTGCCTTGAAGAGTTTCCTTGGCAAAAGAGAACGACAAGCACCCGGGTCTACCAAAAATCACACGCCCGTTCCTGCATCCTGTAAGAAGAAAAGATTAGAAACATGCGAGGCCACCGCCATAAGCAATGGCCTGCTTACAAGTTTTTTGGCCACTGACAATCCTTGGCACATTTCATCGTAGTTGCCCCGAATCTGAAGTGGTAGTAGCAAAACTGCGGCGGATGGAAGGTAGTAAGTGGCTGTAGAAGTCGCTTGTTGGGGCGCGAGCGATTGGTGGGTGGTGGGCGGCTTTGTCGCCGCTTCGGAACGTCACGGGGTAGGCCTTTGTGTCCTACGGCATTCATGTCAGCTTCGGTTGAAGTTGAATAGGCATCCTTGTCGTCAGGGGTGGAGGTGTTGATGGAGGTCTGGACGTGGCTGTCCATAAGGGCGTCGGCTTTGGTCATCAAGTCCTTTATGGGTAAACTATCGACATCGGGTATGGCAGCGCATACAGGTTCGGGTAATCAGCGTATACAAAGGGCACGAAGTAGGTTCACCTCACGAGGAGAGCCGTCTGCGGCAGGTTGAGGGAGAGCGATACTGGTCATTTCCCTGAGGGCAAGCGAAGCCCTTTGGTCCCCCAACGGTTGTTGCGAGAGCTGAAAAAGCTTTGCTATACGGGCGGCTGGCGACGGCGAGTACTGCTGCACAAGGTATGTTTCGAGGGCGTCATATGCTATTGGGATGTCTCCTTTTTCACAAAGCTAGTCGTATATTTCTGGGAAGGTGTCCTCGTGTATCGCCGCGAGAACGTAATCCGCTTTGGTGGTTGAGCGAGTCAGGCCCCTGATACGAAAGTGGACTTTTGTGCGCTGAAACTAAGCAAACGCCTCTCCGCTGGCAAACGATGAAAGTTTGAATGGAGCGGCCGCAGCACCAACTGCCATAGAGTTTGCCTTAGTCCCAACGATGAAGGGGCGAGGGGGTGGGAGTGGAAGGCGATGGGAGCGAGTCGACTTCCGGGGTCACCAATGTGACGGGCCGAGAGAGGGTTGTGAACTCAAAGGCAGGATGCAATCAACTGAGTTGTTTATTAAGGAACACTCTCCTTTATATACAAAACCTCAAGGCAACAGGACATAACCTGTTCGAGAGACAGACAATGTTACAGAGCAAAACCGAAGACATGATCATTCAGGTTCTTTTTAGTGCGAGGGAAGAGCGCAGA
Source organism: Palaemon carinicauda (assembly GCF_036898095.1). NCBI lineage: Eukaryota > Metazoa > Arthropoda > Malacostraca > Decapoda > Palaemonidae > Palaemon > Palaemon carinicauda. Next base: position 37,430,609 of record NC_090730.1, read on the forward strand.
TACAAGCATAATATATACAAAATAATTATGTACAATTGTGTGACACACGGTTGGTAGTGTCGACTTTGGTCATCAGGTCCTTCATGGGCAAAATGTTGACATTGGGGATGGAAGCGCATACAGGTTCAGGTAGGCGTCATACCTACAGAGCACAAATTACGTTCACTTCCTGAGAAGAGCCGTTTGTCGAAGGTTGCAGGCGAGCCACATTGGTCATTTACCTGAGGGTGAGCTAAGCCCTTTGATTCCCCAATGGTTGTTGAGAGATATTGAGAAGCTTGGCTATATGAGCGTCTGGAGATGGTGATTACTGCTCTAGGAGGTATGTTTTGAGGGCTGCATATGCTATTGGAGTGTCCCCTTAGTCGGAAAGCCAGTTTGTGATTTACGGAAAGTGTCTTTGGGTATTACCTCGAGGACATAGTCTACTTCGGTGTTTGACCAGGTCATGGCCTCTATGCAAAAGAGAGCCTAGGCATGCTGAAACTAAGTGAATATCTCTATATTAGTGATGGGCGGTAGTTTCATGAATGTAGCTTGCATAAAAGAGTCAGGGTCTGAGAGTGACATCATCAAACAGTAAGACACATCAGTGGGGTTGGGGGGGGGGAGGAGGTGGTCCTCCAGCGGTCACCAATTGTGCGAGGTTGAAGTTGTGTTATAACAGAGAGGTGATATGAATTCAACCAACTTTTTTTTAACACAATGAGTTTATATACAATCAGTTCCGAGCAAGAATGTCAAAAAAATTAAGACTGATGGATGAAAAGCTTAAACATGTTCTGTTATCAGTGCGGGAGGAGAGCGAGATATAATAAAAGGAAATACTCGTACAGCGTACGGTACAAAAGCATGGCTTCAGATCATTTTTATTCACTAGTAAAATTCAACGCACATATGCTATTAGTTCTGACTTTGCATGTCAAATCATCGCTTCGTTATTTTCGATACAGTGTGGATATCCTTTTAAGTGTGGTTCTTATCTTAACGGTTTCATATATCTTTATGTGTAATGACTATCGAATGTTCAGATATGTCATACTTCTATTATAGTTTAGCATTTTAACTTCAGAAACCATTATGACAGTAATTACTCGAGTCACGAATGGCCACAAAAAAATTGAAGGTTAAACAATTTTATAACCACAATAAGAACAGAAGAAAAGGTTTCTTGAAAATGCGAAAATTTAATCTCGAAACGCAGTGTTAGCCAATTTAAAAGAGAATTCTTTGATGGAGCAATCTCATCACTTGATTCACATTATCATTATTATTATTACTAGCTAAGCTACAACCCTAGTTGGAAAAGCAAGATGCTACAAGCCCAAGGGCTACAATAGGGAAAAATAGCCCAGCGAGGAAAGGAAATAAGGAAATAAATAAATGAGAACAAATTAACAATAAATCATTCTGAAAACAGTAACAACGTTAAAACAGATATGTCATGTGTAAACTACAAAATGACTTATGTCAGCCTGTTCAACATAAAAACGTTTGCTGCAACTTTGAACTTTCGAAGTTCTACTGATTCAGCTACCCGATTAGGAAGATCATTCTACAACTTGGTCACATCAGGAATAAAACTTCTAGAATAATGTGTAGTATTAGGTCTCATGATGGAGAAGGCCTGGCAATTAGAATTAACTGTCTGCTCACTATTACGAACAGGATGGAATTGTCCAGGAAGATCTGAATGTAAAGGATGGTCAGAATTATGAAAAATCTTATACAACATGCATAATGAACTAATTGAATGACGGTCTAAAAAGTAATATCTAGATGAGGAATAAGAAATTTAATAGACCTTAAGTTTATGTCCAGTAAATTAAGATGAGAATCAGCAGCTGAACGCCAGACAGCAGAACAATACTCAAAACAAGGTGGATTGAAAGAATAAAAACACTTCTCACACAATAGATTTGTCATCTCAATTTATATCGATCAATTATGACGAAAGGCAAATCCTAGTGTGTACGATACCGTCGAAGAAGCTGGGGGAAATTATCAATGTAATATCCGATTAAAAACAAGGAGTAAAGACCTAAGAGATTTACTGAACAAGATTAAAAAAAAAAAAAAAAAAAAAAAGGGAATCGTGAGTATTTTAATCTGTAACAGATTGACTTCAGTCGCACAATTCCGACCCCCCCACACCCCGCCAAAAAAAAAAAAAAAAAAAAAAAAAAAAAAATTGCCCGGTATAATATATTTCTTTATCTATTTTAAACTGGTATTTTATTCATATATACCAGAACAAATATAATGAGAAAGTGAAACATTATATTACTGGAATTTTAAACAGATTTCCATTGTGAATATGAATATTTGCTAATGAAAAAAATGTGCAAATTTATATTTCTCAAAATAGATATTTTCCCCGAATCCACTGAAAGAATATGTAATTGATGATTGGTGGTATCTCGTACCGAACATTAGATAATAAGTTATCTTTTTAATACTACTTTCAATTTTGATGATGGGAAACTCCAAAGAGGCAAATAGATCCTTTCAGGATAAAGCTGATTTATTGGTGTGTTTACTTCCCAGCTATTTTGACCAATAGGAAATTTAGAGGTCTGACCACATTGTTAGTGTGGAAAGAAGCGTTCTATTTATACCTCGGTCTTTTCTCTAAAGTCCTCGTTCAGGTTAATTACTTTTTTTTTTTTTTTTTTTTTTTTTTTTTTTTTTTTTTTGCGTGGAAAACAAGTATTACCTTTTACTGCTAATTGCGTGCTGCCCTCCCTCTCTCTCGCACTGGCAATACCAAGTTCCCTAACCATGCTTACGTAGGTTTTTCTTTCGTTGAGAAAAGTCAGGTTGCATCAATCACACTGTGAAAGTCCAATTGCCTTCTGGATAAGGCTGAGATGCCTGTCTTTGGAACAGGTCCAGCTGTCTTCCCCCTGCGCATATCGAAATTATTTCATTGTGATATTCTTGTTACCTTGTTTTGGAACAATGCCACGCCGCGATATATTCCAGGATCGAGCATTGGTTGTTTAGAACAGCTGTAATTCTTGATAAGCCATGAGCATTGGCGACTTACGTCCTGGGCGTTGGAGCATAACAAACCTTTGTCTCCTTCCGGTGCGATTTTTTTTTTCAGACCCAGAATGTTATGGGACCTAATGCAGACTGATGTTTACTCACGTGTGTGTAAATTGGAAATCTGACGATGCACGGTTACTAATATTATAGTATTTGCACTTTTCCACAAACAAATTAAAGGTATATTTGTTTTTATTGTCTTAATTTTATTAACAGCATTGATGACATATCTTTTTTTATTGTTACTATTTCAGTTTATCCTACAATCAATATATATCACAGGTAATGTTCTCGAAGTATCCATAAATTTAGCACAGTGAAACCTACTGTTTAATATTATTACTCTCGCTATTATTATCATTATTATTCTATTATTATTGTTATCATCAGTTTATTCCTAATATCAGTTAAAAATTCATTTTGTTTTCATCAAGGTTTCAACTTTATTTCATTGTTTTTTGAACACATTTTGTAACTGACTGGCTTTTGCTTTGATATTCAGACTCGATCTTTATGTGCAGCACAACACAAATAAATTTCTATTTTACTGTTGATTGTGTGTCGATAACAACAATTATCACCGTATTACTATTTTCATTATCTTCGTTAGTATCATTGTCATTTTCTCTATTATCACATAACCAAATATTTTAATCAGATCTGCTTGATATTGAACAGGAACATAAAACATGAATCCTTCAGTATTTCACTACAATGATAATAGCTATGATGTAGTTGTTTTAACCCCAGTCCACACGATCGAACCTGCCCAACGGGCTAACAGTGATACCAGGCCACAATAGTTAGTGAAAATGAGGGTTAACGGCGTCAGAAGTGGGAAAACTAAAGAAAGGTATCTGGCAACACTATATGATGCCAGAACCTGTGTGTGGGTTTCTCGCTTATGACGTCATTAACCCTCATTCTTACTAACTATTGTGGTCTGGTATCACTGTTTGCCCATCGGTCATGCTCGATCGCGTGAACAGGGCTTTAGATTGCTTGGCCCTTCCAGATTGAAGTGAGCTCTTGCAACTACGCACCTTTAAATAGCCATGAGCCATTTTTTCAAAGTCCAGAGGATGGAAAGGTAGCGAATGACATCAAGAAACAAACGCGGTTAATGCTCTCTTACGGACATCAGATTCGCAAGAGCCCATATCTAGCCGGGAGTGCCAATTCTCTCACTCTCTCGACCGAAAAAAAGAAATAAATATGTTTCCCTGAGTATATCAATGTAAAAAATTGCTATATGATTTCACCGTCTCCTAATTTTCAATATCCTACCACATTACGTAACCTTTAGGTGTGCCACATTAATTAGATCAATAATTCTTTTTCTTGATATTGAAACATATCTCAATTATACCTAATTGTTAATTTCTTTATTTTATCTTATTCGTAATTGAATTAATTACACTCAATCTTGCAGTTATATTGAGATAATCCAAAAGATCTCAGTTGTGGTGAAATTCACAAACTATAATGGACAATTCCAAATATTTGTTATGCCATTATTGTTACTGATGTTTAAAATAACGTTATTTGTAATGATTACATGGCATGAGTAACACTTACACTGGTTACTACTAACTAAATGGACTCATTGCCGATAAAAGAACATACACACACACACACACACACACACATATATATATATATATATATATATATATATATATATATATATATATATATATATATATATATATATATATATATATGCGTAAAAATCACGGGAAAACGTGATGCTCAGATGCAAAAGAACCACAGGGAAAATGAAAATACGAAATATACGAGTAAGTCCTGACTAGTTTCGTGATACTTCTTCAGAGGACTGATTTATTGAGGGAGGTTTCTTTTGTACCAACCGTGTGTGACACAATCGTACATAAATTATTTTGTATATATTATGCTTGTATCTGCGCTCCTCCCTCCCACTAAAAGAACCTGGATGATCTTGTCTCTGGTTTTCCTCTGTAACATTATCTGTCTCTCGAACATGTATTTTCCTGTTGCCTTGAGGTTTTGTATATGAAGGAGAGTGTTCCTTAATAAAGTACTCAGTTGATTGCATCATGCCTTTGAGTTCACAACCTTCTCTCGGCCCATCACATTGGTGACCCCGGAAGTCGACTCGCTCCCACCGCCTTCCACCCCCATCCCTCGCCCCTCCATCGTTGGTACTATGGCGAACTCTACGGCAGTTGGTGCTGCGGCCGCTCCATTCAAACTTTCATCGTTTGCCAGCAGAGAGGCGTTTCGCATCAGGGGCGTGACTCGCTCAACCACCAAAGCGGATTATGTTCTCGCGGCAATACCCGAGGACACCTTCCCAGAAATATCCGATTGGCTTTGTGAACAAGGAGACACCCCAATAGCGTATGACGCCCCCAAAACATACCTTCTGCAGCAGTACTCGCCGTCGCCAGCCGCCCGTATGGGAAAGCTGTTTCAGCTCTCGCAACAACCGTTGGGGGACCAAAGAGCTTCGCTTGCCGTCAGGGAAATTACCAGTATCTCTCGCCTTCAACCTGCCGCAGACGGCTCTCCTCGTGAGGTGAACCTACTTCGTGCCCTTTGGATACGCCGATTACCCGGACCTATACGCGCTGCCATCCCCGATGTCGATAGTTTACCCATAAAGAACTTGATGACCAAAGTCGACGCCCTTATGGACAGCCACTTCAAGACCTCCATCAACGCCTCCACCCCTGATGAAGAGGATGCCGATTCAACGTAAACCGAAGAGGACATGAATGCCGTAGGACATACACGCCTAACCCGTGACGTGCCGAAGCAGCAACAAAGCCGCTCACCACCCACCAATCGCTCGCGCCCCAACGAAAGACTTCTACAGCCACTTACTACCTCCCATCCGCTGCAGTTTTGCTACTACAACTTCAGATTCGGGGCAACCGCGAAGAAATGTGCCAAGGATTGTCAGTGGCCAAAAAACGTGTAAATAGGCCATCGCTCGTGGCGGTGGCCTCCCGTGTTTCTAATCTTTTCGTTTTACAGGATGCAGGAACGGGCGTGCGATTTTTGGTAGACATGGGTGCTTGTCGTTCTCTTTTGCCAAGAAAACTCTTCAAGGCACGACGTAGTCTGTCTACATCTGCCGACGTCCGCTTGGTAGCTGCCAACGGATCTGCGATACCCATCTACGGTTACGGGAACCTCACATTATCGTTCGGAAACGGTAAATTCAATTGGAAGTTTTTCTTTGCTGACGTTACAATGCCAATCCTCGGTGAGGATTTCCTCTCTCATATCCACCTTCTGGTCGATGTCGCCCACCGACGATTGGTCAACGCAGACTCGTATTTGTCGACACCTCTTCAACCCGCCCCCTCTAACCTCGCTCTCTACATCAGCGCACCCACGGATGCCTACGCCCACCTCCTCACGTCGTACCTGGAAGTTTTCCGTCCAGAACTTCGCCAAACGCCCACGGTTCCTGCCAAGCACAGTTTTTATCTATATATCAAGACGACGGGACCCCCAGTCTTCGCAAAATTCAGACGTCTGGCACCGGAACGATTGGCAGCCGCCAAACAGATGTTCGCCGAAATGGAGGAAATGGGCCTTTGCCAAAAGGCCTCCAGCCCATGGTCATCACCCTTACACATCGTTCTGAATAAAGACGGCTCCCTCCGTCCGTGCGGGGATTACAGGCGCCTGAACATGCAAACAGAACCGGATCACTACCCCCTCCCAAACATTGCCGACGTGACCTCCTACCTGCACAAAGCGAATGTTTTCTCTACGCTCGACCTCCTGAAGGGGTATTATCAGCTGCCTATGAACCCAGAAGACATCCCCAAGACTGCCATCACCACTCCATTTGGTACATACACCTTCAATCACTCCTGTTTTGGCCTTCGTAATGCTGGGGCAATGTTTCAACGTCTCATGGATGGCATCTTAGGGGACCTTCCTTTCTGTGTATGTTATGTGGACGACATACTTGTGTTCTCCTCCTCAAAAGAGGAACACCTCCATCACTTGCGCACCGTGCCCGACCACCTGCAACAAAACGGCCTTGTGGTCCGCTACGACAAGTGTACCTTTGGCGCCAACAAAGTGTTGTTCTTAGGGCACCGTATCACTCCTGAAGGAGTCCATCCCCTCCCTGAGAAGGTAGCAGCCGTTCAGAACTTCCCCGCGCCCTCGACCGTCAAAGCTATGCAGGAATTCTTGGGCATGATCAACTATTATCACCATTTTCTGCCAGCCATTGACGCCACTCTTGCTACCCTCTACGCCTCCCTCAAGGGTAAGCCAAAGGACCTGAAGTGGGGTTCCCTTCAAGAAGCAGCCTTTTGCAATGCAAAGAAGGACCTATCAATTGCTGCGGCTCTCACTTTTCCTATCCCACACGCCCCTCTCCTTCTCTCCACCGATGCCAGCGACGTCGCTATTGGTGTAGTACTCGAGCAAGTGGTCAACGGCTCGCACCGCCCATTGGCCTTCTTCAGCAGAAAACTGTCCAAGGCAGAATTGGGTTACCCTACCTTCGATCGAGAATTGCTGGCGGTGCACTTGGCTGTCCGTCACTTTCACCATTTCTTAGAAGGTACCCCCTTCGTCATTCGCACAGACCACATGCCTCTGGTGCACGCCTTGACTCGACAGTCTGACGCCTGGTCCGCCCGTCAACGCCGACATCTCTCCTCCGTGGCTGAATACAATTGTACCCTTCAATACGTCCCTGGGAAAAAGAATCCCGTTGCCGATGCCCTGTCAAGAAACACGTTGGCTGCCGTTCAACTGGGATTGGATTACAACGCCCTGGCTGAAGCCCAACGACAGGATCCAGAGTATCAAGCATGTAGGACATCCTGCACGTCCCTCCGTTGGGAATACTTTCCCCTCGAAGACTCCAACACCACCCTCCTCTGTGACGTCAGTACTGGTAGACCGCTACCTTGGATTCCTGCTCCCATGCGCCGACAGGTATTTGATTTCCTTCACGGCCTCTCACATCCCTCGTGCCGTTTTACTGCACAGCTGCTGAAGGCAAAGTTCATTTGGCACGGTATTTCTAAGGATGCTAATGATTGGGTCAGCTCCTTTACTTCTTTCCAAACTTCCAAAGTACATCGACACACGGATTCAGGAGTGGGCACCTTTCCTCAACCTCAACGTCGTTTCGCACACATTCATATCGACATTGTAGGCCCCCTACCCACATCACAAGGACATCGTTACCTGTTTACCGTCATTGACCGCTCCACTCGTTGGCCTGAAGCCATTCCCCTGGAAACTGCAACGTCCGCCTCATGTACATCTGCTTTACACTCTGGATGGATTGCAAGATTTGGTATCCCTGAGCATATTACTTCTGAGAGGGGAACCGCTTTCACCTCTCAATTGTGGACATCATTAGCGAATATCCTGGGCATCACCCTACATCAGACAACGGCCTACAACCCCGCTGCCAATGGAATGGTTGAACGTTTTCATCGCACCCTTAAAGCAGCTTTGATGTCCCGCTGCAAGGATTGCAACTGGTTTACTCAGCTTCCCTGGGTCCTCCTGGGACTAAGGACCACTCCTAAAGACGCCCTCGACGTCTCGGTAGCTGAAATGGTGTATGGCGACCCGTTGGTCGTCCCTGCCAAATTTTATCCTTCTACAACCTCCTCCGACGATCTCTAGCGCATACGTCTCGTCGTGGGAAAATTTACTCCGTGCCGCCAGACTTACAGGCCCCCAGCGAAGCATCACATACCAACGGACTTTCACTTTGCAACGCACGTCTTCCTGCGCAACGACACTAGCAAGCCACCGCTAACGCCCCCTTACACGGGCCTTTTCCTTGTGATCCGACGCAGTCCGAAAGCATTCCTACTAAACATTCGTGGCAAAGAAGACTGGGTCTCCATTGATCGTCTAAAACCTGCTTATCTTCTGCCAGATGACCCGCCTACAGTTCGCCTCCCTAGATCAGGGCGCCCTATTTAACATGTACAGTATGTCATTTTTAGGGGGGGGGGGGACCCATGTACCAACCGTGTGTCACAAGATCGTACATAAATTATTTTGTATATATTATGCTTGTATCTGCGCTCTTCCCTCCCACTAAAAAGAACCTGAATGATCATGTCTCCGGTTTTCCTCTGCAACATTGTCTGTCTCTCGAACATGTATTTTCCTGTTGCCTTGAGTTTGTATATAAAGGAGAGTGTTCCTTAATAAAGTACTCTGTTGATTGCATCCTGCCTTTGAGTTCACAACCCTCTCTCGGCCCGTCACACTTTACATTTTATAGGGAAAGTAAACGTACGAACATATATATAGAGAATTAGAGAACAATGACACTCCCTTACCCGCTACCTGGGCTGAGGTTAGGTGTTAACTGGGCGGAGATTCAACCTCATTAGACACCTGCCAAAAATGGTCATTTCTGGTGGCGGGTAAATTCTTGTTTTTGACGTTCAGTACAGTTTATATATATATGAAAACATGGTAGCCTTTTCTATATAAATACATAAGCAAAACTATTTGTATATATAAAATACATCTATATATAAATATATAAAAAAGACATATATATATGTATACACAGGTAGGCATTCATACACAAACATGCATAATATATACATAGACATACACATACGGGTATACATAATGGTATACATATACAGACACATTCTTAGACTTACATATAAATTCTTTTTACTCATGATTAACATGTATACAATAAACATATATATATACATATATATACATATATATACACACATATATACATATACATACATATACACATACGCACATACATACACACACATATATATATATATATATATATATATATATATATATATATATATATATATATATATACACATACCTATATACATATACATATACACACATACATATACATATACATACAAATACACATATACATATACATATACACACATATACACATATACACATGCATACATATATATACATATATACATATATACACATATACATATATATATTTATACACACATGCATACACACACACACACACACATATATATATATATATATATATATATATATATATATATATATATATATACAGCATATGTATGTGTATGTACGTGTATATGTATGTATGTGTGTATATTTCCATTTTCACTGTGGTTCTTTTGCATCTGAGCATCACGTTTCCTCTTGATTTTCACGCATATATATATATATATATATATATATATATATATATATATATATATATATATATATATATATATATATATATATATATATATATATATATATATATATATATATATATATATATATATATATATATATACAGATAAAATGATTGCATTGGAATCGGAAAATATATCCAAAGTGGGTCAGGACAATTTTGAAATCGTTGCCGACGGAAATTTGCAATTCCTCTCCTACCATTTCTTCCCTTCACGCATTTATCATATGTTCAATTTCTCTTCCCAAAAAATCTCTGTAAGTTTCTTATCAGAATTTAATGTCAGTTCCTAGATATACATCTCTTTTCACTTCTCATTTATCTCATAAATGAAGTCTAACGATTCATAAACTAATTTTTATTTAGGGGGATTTTCTCCCTATCTGGAGTTAGTCTCTAAGTTTCCTGTATGCTTATAAGATTAGCTCTCATCTACTCTAAAGAAGTGTTAGCACACTATTAAAACTGCAAATGATATCTAAAGAATTACTGGATAAGATTAGGGTTCATATTTAGAATGATATATAAAAGTATAAGAATAGTAAATTTAATTCTCACGAGATTTTTTTTTTCGGCATAAAATGTATGAATTGAGGAGACTTCCTTCAATAAAAATTAGAATAAGGAAATAGATTTGTTGTAAGCTGTGGAGTCGGCAGTACATTTTTACGAATGAGATTATAATGATTTCTTTTATATAGCAACGTGTGTGTTGCTATCCAAGTTTTAATCAGTTGTTAAGATACATCTAGTTTTCATTATCCTCTCTTTTCGATGATTGACGGTGGTGTTACTATCGTAAAATATTAGCCTTTTCTTAAAGGATACTTTCAAGTCTAAGCAAATCTTTCAGCAGGTTAATTCTCTTCCATTTTCTTTCTTTTTCTTATTATTTATTGGCCGGCTGTATTTTCACGCTACGATTACAGTTGACATGATCAAATTTCAGTTACAAATCAACCGCGGATTTCGCTATTCTGATTATCCGAATGACATTAATCCTGCGCACTCATTTTTCCGTTACATTTTACATACGTCATATATATATTTTTTTTTTCTAATTTCCCATTTTTTTTCTTTTATCTTGTCACGTATTTTTTAACATGACAGCGGAGCCACAAAAATGGGAACCGAATCAACGAATTCATTCTAATGAAATTCTAAAATTACTCTTAAATACTGATGAAATTATCTTGTAAAACACATAATGCCTTTCATTTAACTCCAAAAAGTCAGAATGTCTTTTAGTATAATGTAGCGTTGCCAATCCTTATTCCACATGTAGATTATTGTTGTTTAGACCTCTTGTCTTTATCCAAAAAAAATAATGAACATTGAGACTTAAGCCTTGGATGGTGGAGCTTAACAAATATTTGTCTCGTTCCACTCTAATTTCCTCAAGACTATGAATGGTATGTGGCGTCGTAATTTTAGTCGGCGATTATAAGTAAAAATATACTGTTCCTGACAGTATTTTAGTAAAATACTGGCGACCGTAATTTTACCTTACTTTTTTATAATCTTTTACTGGTTAATGACCGTAATATCACTCCTTTACGTCAATATATCCGTTTTTAAACTGGTAAAAATCCTGGAATAAATGTTGCCAGACATTTACCGTTTTTTCAATGCAAATTCTTAATAAAATGTAGTTAGGATTTTAGGATAATGGATTACTGATGTTATTGTGTCAGCATTTTTGAACAATATGGATTTAGTAGTAATTTTTATTTGCTATTATTTATCAGAATTATTATAATAATCTTTTCCCTTTATTTCTATAACAGTATATTTTAGTGTCTTTGCCATATCTCCTCTGGTCACAGATATATTTTCAGACTATACAGGAAAAAAAAATAAGCATTATGTGAATGTTTGGTTATAACCCAGTCATTGAGGGGGGTGCAAGCCAGCCTCAACTTGAGAATGTTGAGATGGAAGTGTGGGGGTGACAAGAAGAGATAAGATACGGAATGAAGTCATAAGGGATACCACAGGAGTTAGAAGACTATCAGATAAGATACAAGAGAGTATACTGAGGTGGTATGGTCATATCATGAGAAGAGGTGAACAGTATATTGGGAGGAGAGTGATGGAAATGGAGGTACAGGGAAAAAGAAGGAGAGAGAGACCAAAATCAAGGTGGATGGACAATATCAAGGATGACCTTCGATCAAAGGGATTAACCGGTGATGAAGTGTGGCACATAGGTTGATGGAGAACGCTAGCCAGAAACATCGACCCCACATGCAAGTGGAAAAAGATGCAGACAAAGAAGAAGCATGTAAATATTTAATTACGTGATTTATGGGAACATCTTTTATAATTAGAAGCTTCCATTACTGTAGTTTCAAAAGGATTACAAATTCAGGAAAATAACTCTGTGAAACATTCTGTATTCTAACAATAACGGAGAAACAAAGAGTAAAAAGGTTCATGAAATGTCCAATAAAGAAAAGGCAAATGATTTCTAATGATTTAAACATTATTGCGGCTTTTAATATTTGTACTGTCTTAGGCCGCTATAAAAAATATTCATGTTCAACTGGACATGCTCTATCATGTTTCCATTCTCGATCGAACCTGCCCAACGGGCTAACAGTGATACCAGGCCACAATAGTTAGTGAAAATGAGGGTTAACGGCGTCAGAAGTGGGAAAACTAAATGAAGGTATCCGGCAACACTATATGATGCCAGAACCTGTGTGTGGGTTTCTCGCTTATGACGTCATTAACCCTCATTCTTACTAACTATTGTGGTCTGGTATCACTGTTTGCCCATCTGTCATGCTCGATCGCGTGAACAGGGCTTTAGATTGCTTGGCCCTTCCAGATTGAAGTGAGCTCTTGCAACTACGCACCTTTAAATAGCCATGAGCCATTTTTTCAAAGTCCAGAGGATGGAAAGGTAGCGAATGACATCAAGAAGCAAACGCGGTTAATGCTCTCTTACGGACATCAGATTCGCAAGAGCCCGTATCTAGCCGGGAGTGCCAATTCTCTCACTCTCTCGACCGAAAAAAAGAAATAAATATGTTTCCCTGAGTATATCAATGTAAAAAATTGCTATATGATTTCACCGTCTCCTAATTTTCAATACCCTACCACATTACGTAACCTTTAGGTGTGCCACATTAATTAGATCAATAATTCTTTTTCTTGATATTGAAACATATCTCAATTATACCTAATTGTTAATTTCTTTATTTTATCTAATTCGTAATTGAATTAATTACACTCAATCTTGCAGTTATATTGAGATAATCCAAAAGATCTCAGTTGTGGTGAAATTCACAAGCTATAATGGACAATTCCAAATATTTGTTATACCATTATTGTTACTGATGTTTAAAATAACGTTATTTGTGATGATTACATGGCATGAGTAACACTTACACTGGTTACTACTAACTAAATGGACTCATTGCCGATAAAAAAACATACACACACACACACACACACACACACATATATATATATATATATATATATATATATATATATATATATATATATATATATATATATATATATATATATATATATATATATATATATATATATATATATATATATGCGTAAAAATCACGGGAAAACGTGATGCTCAGATGCAGAAGAACCACAGGGAAAATGAAAATACGAAATATACGAGTAAGTCCTGACTAGTTTCGTGATACTTCTTCAGAGGACTGATTTATTGAGGGAGGTTTCTTTTGTACCAACCGTGTGTGACACAATCGTACATAAATTATTTTGTATATATTATGCTTGTATCTGCGCTCCTCCCTCCCACTAAAAGAACCTGAATGATCTTGTCTCTGGTTTTCCTCTGTAACATTATCTGTCTCTCGAACATGTATTTTCCTGTTGCCTTGAGGTTTTGTATATGAAGGAGAGTGTTCCTTAATAAAGTACTCAGTTGATTGCATCCTGCCTTTGAGTTCACAACCATCTCTCGGCCCATCACATTGGTGACCCCGGAAGTCGACTCGCTCCCACCGCCTTCCACCCCCATCCCTCGCCCCTCCATCGTTGGTACTATGGCGGACTCTACGGCAGTTGGTGCTGCGGCCGCTCCATTCAAACTTTCATCGTTTGCCAGCAGAGAGGCTTTTCGCATCAGGGGCGTGACTCGCTCATCCACCAAAGCGGATTATGGTCTCGCGGCAATACCCGAGGACACCTTCCCAGAAATATCCGATTGGCTTTGTGAACAAGGAGACACCCCAATAGCATATGACGCCCCCAAAACATACCTTCTGCAGCAGTACTCGCCGTCGCCAGCCGCCCGTATGGGAAAGCTTTTTCAGCTCTCGCAACAACCGTTGGGGGACCAAAGAGCTTCGCTTGCCGTCAGGGAAATTACCAGTATCTCTCGCCTTCAACCTGCCGCAGACAGCTCTCCTCGTGAGGTGAACCTACTTCGTGCCCTTTGGATACGCTGATTACCCGGACCTATACGCGCTGCCATCCCCGATGTCGATAGTTTACCCATAAAGAACTTGATGACCAAAGTCGACGCCCTTATGGACAGCCACTTCAAGACCTCCATCAACGCCTCCACCCCTGAGGAAGAGGATGCCTATTCAACGTAAACCGAAGATGACATGAATGCCATAGGACATACACGCCTAACCCGTGACGTGCCGAAGCAGCAACAAAGCCGGTCACCACCCACCAATCGCTCGCGCCCCAACGAAGGACTTCTACAGCCACTTACTACCTCCCATCCGCTGCAGTTTTGCTACTACCACTTCAGATTTGGGGAAACCGCGAAGAAATGTGCCAAGGATTGTCAGTGGCCAAAAAACGTGTAAATAGGCCATCGCTCGTGGCGGTGGCCTCCCGTGTTTCTAATCTTTTCTTTTTACAGGATGCAGGAACGGGCGTGCGATTTTTGGTAGACATGGGTGCTTGTCGTTCTATTTTGCCAAGAAAACTCTTCAAGGCACGACGTAGTCTGTCTACATTTGCCGACGTCCGCTTGGTAGCTGCCAACGGATCTGCGATACCCATCTACGGTTACGAGAACCTCACATTATCGTTCGGAAACGGTAAATTCAATTGGAAGTTTTTCTTTGCTGACGTTACAATGCCAATCCTCGGTGCGGATTTCCTCTCTCATATCCACATTCTGGTCGATGTCGCCCACCGACGATTGGTCAACGCAGACTCGTATTTGTCGACACCTCTTCAACCCGCCCCCTCTAACCTCGCTCTCTACATCAGCGCACCCACGGATGCCTACGCCCACCTCCTCACGTCGTACCTGGAAGTTTTCCGTCCAGAACTTTGCCAAACGCCCACGGTTCCTGCCAAGCACGGTTTTTATCAATGTATCAAGATGACGGGACCCCAAGTCTTCGCAAAATTCAGACGTCTGGCACCGGAACGACTGGCAGCCGCCAAACAGAGGTTCGCCAAAATGGAGGAAATGGGCCTTTGCCAAAAGGCCTCCAGCCCATGGTCATCACCCTTACTCATCGTTCTGAAGAAAGACAGCTCCCTCCGTCCGTGCGGGGATTAAAGGCGCCTGAACATGCAAACAGAACTGGATCACTACCCCCTCCCAAACATTGCCGACGTGACCTCCTACCTGCACAAAACGAAGGTTTTCTCTACGCTCGACCTCCTGAAGGGGTATTATCAGCTGCCTATGAACCCAGAAGACATCCCCAAGACCGCCATCACCACTCCTTTTGGTACATACACCTTCAATCACTCCTGTTTTGGCCTTCGTAATGCTGGGGCAACGTTTCAACGTCTCATTGATGGCATCTTAGGGGACCTTCCTTTCTGTGTATGTTATGTGGACGACATACTTGTGTTCTCCTCCTCAAAAGAGGAACACCTCCATCACCTGCGCACCGTGCCCGACCGCCTGCAACAAAACGGCTTTGTGGTCCGGTACGACAAGTGTACCTTTGGCGCCAACAAAGTGTCGTTCTTAGGGCACCGTATCACTCCTGAAGGAGTCCATCCCCTCCCTGAGAAGGTAGCAGCCGTTCAGAACTTCCCCGCGCCCTCGACCGTCAAAGCTATGCAGGAATTCTTGGGCATGATCAACTATTATCACCATTTCCTGCCAGCCATTGCCGCCACTCTTGCTCCCTTCCACGCCTCCCTCAAGGGCAAGCCAAAGGACCTGAAGAGGGGTCCCCTTCAAGAAGCAGCCTTTTGCAATGCAAAGAAGGCCCTATCAACTGCTGCGGCTCTCACTTTTCCTATCCCACACGCCCCTCTCCTTCTCTCCACCGATGCCAGCGACGTCGCTATTGGTGTAGTACTCGAGCAGGTGGTCAACGGCTCGCCCCGCCCATTGGCCTTTTTCAGCAGAAAACTGTCTAAGGCAGAATTGGGTTATTCTACCTTCGATCGAGAATTGCTGGCGGTGCACTTGGCTGTCCGTCACTTTCACCATTTCTTAGAAGGTACCCCTTCGTCATTCGCACAGACCACATGCCTCTGGTGCACGCCTTGACTCGACAGTCTGACGCCTGGTCCGCCCATCAACGCCGACATCTCTCCTCCGTGGCTGAATACAATTGTACCCTTCAATACGTCCCTGGGAAAAAGAATCCCGTTGCCGATGCCCTGTCAAGAAACACGGTGGCTGCCGTTCAACTGGGATTGGATTACAACGCCCTGGCTGAAGCCCAACGACAGGATCCAGAGTATCAAGCATGTAGGACATCCTGCACGTCCCTCTCTTGGGAATACTTTCCCCTCAAAGACTCCAACACCACCCTCCTCTGTGACGTCAGTACTGGTAGACCGCGACCTTGGATTCCTGCTCCCATGTGCCGACAGGTGTTTGATTTCCTTCATGACCTTTCACATTCCTCGTGCCGTTCTACTGCACAGCTGCTGAAGGCAAAGTTCATTTGGCACGGTATTTCTAAGGATGCTAAGGATTGGGTCCGCGCCTGTACTTCTTGCCAAACTTTCAAAGTACATCGACACACGAATTCAGGAGTGGGCACCTTTCCTCAACCTCAACGTCGCTTCGCACACATTCATGTCGACATTGTAGACCCCCTACCCACATCACAAGGACATCGTTACCTGTTTACCGTCATCGACCGCTCCACTCGTTGGCCTGAAGCCATTCCCATGGAAACTGCAACGTCCGCCTCATGTACATGTGCCTTACACTCTGGATGGATTGCAAGATTTGGTATCCCTGAGCATATTACTTCTGACAGGGGAACCACTTTCACCTCTCAATTGTGTACATCATTAGTGAATCTCCTGGGCATCACCCTACATCAGACAACGGCCTACAACCCGCTGCCAATGGAATGGTTGAACGTTTTCATCGCACCCTTAAAGCAGCTTTGATGTCCCGCTGCAAGGATTACAACTGGTTTATTCAGCTTCCCTGGGTCCTCCTGGGACTAAGGACCACTCCTAAAGACGCCCTCGACGTCTCGGTAGCTGAAATGGTGTATGGCGACCCGTTGGTCGTCCCTGCCAAATTTTTTCCTTCTACAACCTCCTCCGACGATCTCTAGCGCATAAGTCTCGTCGTGGGAAAATTTACTCCGTGCCGCCAGACTAACAAGCCCCCAGCGAAGCATCACATACCAACGGACTTGCAATTTGCAAAGCACGTCTTCCTGCGCAACGACACTAGCAAGCCACCGCTAACGCCCCCTTACACGGGCCTTTTCCTTGTGATCCGACGCAGTCCGAAAGCATTCCTACTAAACATTCGTGGCAAAGAAGATTGGGTCTCCATTGATCGTCTAAAACCTGCTTATCTTCTGCCAGATGACCCGCCTACAGTTCGCCTCTCTAGATCAGGGCGCCCTATTTAACGTGTACAGTATGTCATTTTTAGGGGGGGGGGAGCCATGTACCAACCGTGTGTCACACGATCGTACATAAATAATTTTGTATATATTATGCTTGTATCTGCGCTCTTCCCTCCCACTAAAAAGAACCTGAATGATCATGTCTCCGGTTTTCCTCTGTAACATTGTCTGTCTCTCGAACATGTATTTTCCTGTTGCCTTGAGGTTTTGTATATAAAGGAGAGTGTTCCTTAATAAAGTACTCTGTTGATTGTATCCTGCCTTTGAGTTCACAACCCTCTCTCGGCCCGTCACACTTTACATTTTATAGGGAAAGTAAACGTACGAACATATATATAGAGAATTAGAGAACAATGACACTCTCTTACCCGCTACCTGGGCTGAGGTTAGGTGTTAACTGGGCGGAGATCCAACCTGATTAGATACCTGCCAAAAATGGTCATTTCTGGTGGCGGGTAAATTCTTGTTTTTGACGTTCAGTACAGTTTACATATATATGAAAACATGGTAGCCTTTTCTATATAAATACATAAGCAAAACTATTTGTATATGTAAAATACATCTATATATAAATATATAAAAAAGACATATACATATGTATACACAGGTAGGCATTCATACACAAACATGCATAATATATACATAGACATACACATACGTGTATACATACTGGTATACATATGCAGACACATACTTAGACTTACATATAAATTCTTTTTACTCATGATTA
>NC_090730.1:37451928-37519428 GCF_036898095.1 Palaemon carinicauda
CACAGATATATTTTCAGACTATACAGGAAAAAAAAATAAGCATTATGTGAATGTTTGGTTATAACCCAGTCATTGAGGGGGGTGCAAGCCAGCCTCAACTTGAGAATGTTGAGATGGAAGTGTGGGGGTGACAAGAAGAGATAAGGTACGGAATGAAGTCATAAGGGATACCACAGGAGTTAGAAGACTATCAGATAAGATACAAGAGAGTATACTGAGGTGGTATGGTCATATCATGAGAAGAGGTGAACAGTATATTGGGAGGAGAGTGATGGAAATGGAGGTACAGGGAAAAAGAAGGAGAGGGAGACCAAAATCAAGGTGGATGGACAATATCAAGGATGACCTTCGATCAAAGGGATTAACCGGTGATGAAGTGTGGCACATAGGTAGATGGAGAACGCTAGCCAGAAACATCGACCCCACATGCAAGTGGAAAAAGATGCAGACAAAGAAGAAGCATGTAAATATTTAATTACGTGATTTATGGGAACATCTTTTATAATTAGAAGCTTCCATTACTGTAGTTTCAAACGGATTACAAATTCAGGAAAATAACTCTGTGAAACATTTTGTATTCTAACAATAACGGAGAAACAAAGAGTAAAAAGGTTCATGAAATGTCCAATAAAGAAAAGGCAAATGATTTCTAATGATTTAAACATTATTGCGGCTTTTAATATTTGTACTGTCTTAGGCCGCTATAAAAAATATTCATGTTCAACTGGACATGCTCTATCATGTTTCCATTCTCGATCGAACCTGCCCAACGGGCTAACAGTGATACCAGGCCACAATAGTTAGTGAAAATGAGGGTTAACGGCGTCAGAAGTGGGAAAACTAAAGGAAGGTATCTGGCAACACTATATGATGCCAGAACCTGTGTGTGGGTTTCTCGCTTATGACGTCATTAACCCTCATTCTTACTAACTATTGTGGTCTGGTATCACTGTTTGCCCATCGGTCATGCTCGATCGCGTGAACAGGGCTTTAGATTGCTTGGCCCTTCCAGATTGAAGTGAGCTCTTGCAACTACGCACCTTTAAATAGCCATGAGCCATTTTTTCAAAGTCCAGAGGATGGAAAGGTAGCGAATGACATCAAGAAACAAACGCGGTTAATGCTCTCTTACGGACATCAATCAGATTCGCAAGAGCCCGTATCTAGCCGGGAGTGCCAATTCTCTCACTCTCTCGACCGAAAAAAAGAAATAAATATGTTTCCCTGAGTATATCAATGTAAAAAATTGCTATATGATTTCACTGTCTCCTAATTTTCATTATCCTACCACATTACGTAACCTTTAGGTGTGCCACATTAATTAGATCAATAATTCTTTTTCTTGATATTGAAACATATCTCAATTATACCTAATTGTTAATTTCTTTATTTTATCTTATTCGTAATTGAATTAATTACACTCAATCTTGCAGTTATATTGAGATAATCCAAAAGATCTCAGTTGTGGTGAAATTCACAAACTATAATGGACAATTCCAAATATTTGTTATGCCATTATTGTTACTGATATTTAAAATAACGTTATTTGTAATGATTACATGGCATGAGTAACACTTACACTGGTTACTACTAACTAAATGGACTCATTGCCGATAAAAAAACATACACACACACACACACACACACACAGACACACACACACACACACACACACACATATATATATATATATATATATATATATATATATATATATATATATATATATATATATATATATATATATATTTATGCGTAAAAATCACGGGAAAACGTGATGCTCAGATGCAGAAGAACCACAGGGAAAATGAAAATACGAAATATACGAGTAAGTCCTGACTAGTTTCGTGATACTTCTTCAGAGGACTGATTTATTGAGGGAGGTTTCTTTTGTACCAACCGTGTGTCACACAATCGTACATAAATTATTTTGTATATATTATGCTTGTATCTGTGCTCCTCCCTCCCACTAAAAGAACCTGAATGATCTTGTCTCTGGTTTCCTCTGTAACATTATCTGTCTCTCGAACATGTATTTTCCTGTTGCCTTGAGGTTTTGTATATGAAGGAGAGTGTTCCTTAATAAAGTACTCAGTTGATTGCATCCTGCCTTTGAGTTCACAACCCTCTCTCGTCCCATCACATTGGTGACCCCGGAAGTCGACTCGCTCCCACCGCCTCGCCTCGCCCCTCCATCGTTGGTAGTATGGCGGACTCTACGGCAGTTGGTGCTGCGGCCCCTCCGTTCAAACCTACCCACATTACAAGGACATCGTTACCTGTTTACCGTCATCGACCGCTCCACTCGTTGGCCTGAAGCCATTCCCATGGAAACTGCAACGTCCGCCTCATGTACATCTGCCTTACACTCTGCATGGATTGCAAGATTTGGTATCCCTGAGCATATTACTTCTGACAGGGGAACCACTTTCACCTCTCAATTGTGGACATCATTAGCGAATCTCCTGGTCATCACCCTACATCAGACAACGGCCTACAACCCCGCTCCCAATGGAATGGTTGAACGTTTTCATCGCACCCTTAAAGCAGCTTTGATGTCCCACTGCAAGGATTGCAACTG
Organism: Palaemon carinicauda; assembly: GCF_036898095.1. Lineage (NCBI taxonomy): Eukaryota > Metazoa > Arthropoda > Malacostraca > Decapoda > Palaemonidae > Palaemon > Palaemon carinicauda. Next base: position 37,454,510 of record NC_090730.1, read on the forward strand.
GTTTATTCAGCTTCCCTGGGTCCTCCTGGGACTAAGGACCACTCCTAAAGACGCCCTCGACGTCTCGGTAGCTGAAAATGTGTATGGCGACCCATTGGTCGTCCCTGCCAAATTTTTTCCTTCTACAACCTCCTCCGACGATCTCTAGCGCATACGTCTCGTCGTGGGAAAATTTACTCCGTGCCGCCAGACTTACAAGCCCCCAGCGAAGCATCACATACCAACGGACATGCACTTTGCAACGCACGTCTTCCTGCGCAACGACACTAGCAAGCCACCGCTAACGCCCCCTTACACGGGCCTTTTCCTTGTGATCCGACGCAGTCCGAAAGCATTCCTACTAAACATTCGTGGCAAAGAAGACTGGGTCTCCATTGATCGTCTAAAACTTGCTTATCTTCTGCCAGATGACCCGCCTACAGTTCGCCTCTCTAGATCAGGGCGCCCTATTTAACATGTACAGTATGTCATTTTTAGGGGGGGGGGGGGAGCCATGTTCCAACAGTGTGTCACACGATCGTACATAAATTAATTTGTATATATTATGCTTGTATCTGCGCTCTTCCCTCCCACTAAAAAGAACCTGAATGATCATGTCTCCGGTTTTCCTCTGCAACATTGTCTGTCTCTCGAACATGTATTTTCCTGTTGCCTTGAGGTTTTGTATATAAAGGAGAGTGTTCCTTAATAAAGTACTCTGTTGATTGTATCCTGCGTTTGAGTTCACAACCCTCTCTCGGCCCGTCACACTTTACATTTTATAGGGAAAGTAAACGTACGAACATATATATAGAGAATTAGAGAACAATGACACTCCCTTACCCGCTACCTGGGCTGAGGTTAGGTGTTAACTGGGCGGAGATCCAACCTCACTAGACACCTGCCAAAAATGGTCTTTTCTGGTGGCGGGTAAATTCTTGTTTTTGACGTTCAGTACAGTTTATATATATATGAAAACATGGTAGCCTTTTCTATATAAATACATAAGCAAAACTATTTGTATATGTAAAATACATCTATATATAAATATATAAAAATGATATATACATATATATATACACACAGGTAGGCATTCATACACAAACATGCATAATATATACATAGACATACACATACGTGTATACATACTGGTATACATATACAGACACATACTTAGACTTACATATAAATTCTTTTTACTCATGATTAACATATATATACATATATATACACACATATATACATACACATACATATACACATATGCACATATATATATATATATATATATATATATATATATATATATATATATATATATATATATACACACATACATATACATATACATACAAATACACATATAGATATACATATACACACACACACACACACACACACATATATATATATATATATATATATATATATATATATATATATATATATATATATATATATATATATATATATATATATTTATACACACATGCATACATACACACACACACACACACACACACATATATATATATATATATATATATATATATATATATATATATGTATATATACAGCATATGTATGTGTATGTACGTGTATATGTATGTATGTTTGTATATTTCCATTTTCCCTGTGGTTCTTTTGCATCTGAGCATCACGTTTCCTCTTGATTTTCACGCATACATATATATATATATATATATATATATATATATATATATATATATATATATATATATATATATATATATATATATATATATATATACAGATAAAATGATTGCATTCGAATCGGAAAATATATCCAAAGTGGGTCAGGACAATTTTGAAATCGTTGCCGACGGAAATTTGCAATTCCTCTCCTACCATTTCTTCCCTTCACGCGTTTATCATATGTGCAATTTCTCTTCCCAAAAAATCTCTGTAAGTTTCTTATCAGAATTTAATGTCATTTCCTAGATATACATCTCTTTTCACTTTTCATTTATCTCATAAATGAAGTCTAACGATTCATAAACTAATTTTTATTTAGGGGGATTTTCTCCCTGTCTGGAGTTCGTCTCTGTAAGTTTCCTGTATGCTTATAAGATTAGCTCTCATCTGCTCTAAAGAAGTGTTAGCACACTATTAAAACTGTAAATGATATCTAAAGAATTACTGGATAAGATTAGGGTTCCTATTTAGAATGATATATAAAAGTATAAGAATAGTAAATTAAATATTCACGAGGTTTTTTTCTCGGCATAAAATGTATGAATTGAGGAGACTTCCTTCAATAAAAATTAGAATAAGGAAATAGATTTGTTGTAAGCTGTGGAGTCGGCAGTATATTTTTACGAATGAGATTATAATGATTTCTTTTATATAGCAACGTGTTTGTTGCTATCCAAGTTTTAATCAGTTGTTAAGATACATCTAGTTTTCATTATCCTCTCTTTTCGATGATTGACGGTGGTGTTACAACCGTAAAATAATAACCTTTTCTTAAAGGATACTTTCAAGTCTAAGCAAATCTTTCAGCAGGTTAATTCTCTTCTATTTTCTTTCTTTTTCTTATTATTTATTGGCCGGCTGTATTTTCACGCTACGATTACAGTTGACATGATCAAATTTCAGTTACAAATCAACCGTGGATTTCGCTATTCTGATTATCAGAATGACATTAATCCTGCGCACTCATTTTTCCGTTACATTTTACATACGTCATATATTTTTTTTTCTAATTTCCCATTTTTTTTTCTTTTATCTTGTCACGTATTTTTTAATATGACAGTGGAGCCACAAAAATGGGAACCGAATCAACGAATTCATTCTAATGAAATTCTAAAATTACTCTTAAATACTGATGAAATTATCTTGTAAAACACATAATGCCTTTCATTTAACTCCAAAAAGTCAGAATGTCTTTTAGTATAATGTAGCGTTGTCAATCCTTATTCCACATGTAGATTATTGTTCTTTAGACCTCTTGTCTTTATCCAAAAAAAATAATGAACATTGAGACTTAAGCCTTGGATGGTGGAGCTTAACAAATATTTGTCTCGTTCCACTCTAATTTCCTCAAGACTATGAATGGTATGTGGCGTCGTAATTTTAGTCGGCGATTATAAGTAAAAATATACTGTTCCTGACAGTATTTTAGTAAAATACTGGCGACCGTAATTTTACCTTACTTTTTTATAATCTTTCACTGGTTAATGACCGTAATATCACTCCTTTACGTCAATATATCCGTTTTTAAACTGGTAAAAATCCTGGAATAAATGTTGCCAGACATTTACCGTTTTTTCAATGCAAATTCTTAATAAAATGTAGTTAGGATTTTAGGATAATTGATTACTCTATGTTATTGTGTCAGCTTTTTTGAACAATATGGATTTAGTAGTAATTTTTATTTGCTATTATTTATCAGAATTATTATAATAATCTTTTCCCTTTATTTCTATAACAGTATATTTTAGTGTCTTTGCCATATCTCCTCTGGTCACAGATATATTTTCAGACTATACAGGAAAAAAAAATAAGCATTATGTGAATGTTTGGTTATAACCCAGTCATTGAGGGGGGTGCAAGCCAGCCTCAACTTGAGAATGTTGAGATGGAAGTGTGGGGGTGACAAGAAGAGATAAGGTACGGAATGAAGTCATAAGGGATACCACAGGAGTTAGAAGACTATCAGATAAGATACAAGAGAGTATACTGAGGTGGTATGGTCATATCATGAGAAGAGGTGAACAGTATATTGGGAGGAGAGTGATGGAAATGGAGGTACAGGGAAAAAGAAGGAGAGAGAGACCAAAATCAAGGTGGATGGACAATATCAAGGATGACCTTCGATCAAAGGGATTAACCGGTGATGAAGTGTGGCACATAGGTAGATGGAGAACGCTAGCCAGAAACATCGACCCCACATGCAAGTGGAAAAAGATGCAGACAAAGAAGAAGCATGTAAATATTTAATTACGTGATTTATGGGAACATCTTTTATAATTAGAAGCTTCCATTACTGTAGTTTCAAAAGGATTACAAATTCAGGAAAATAACTCTGTGAAACATTCTGTATTCTAACAATAACGGAGAAACAAAGAGTAAAAAGGTTCATGAAATGTCCAATAAAGAACAGGCAAATGATTTCTAATGATTTAAACATTATTGCGGCTTTTAATATTTGTACTGTCTTAGGCCGCTATAAAAAATATTCATGTTCAACTGGACATGCTCTATCATGTTTCCATTCTCGGTATTATTATTATTATTATTATTATTATTATTATTATTATTATTATTATTATTATTATTATTATTATTATTATTATTATTATTATTATTTTCTAAGCTACAACCCTAGTTGGAAAAGCAGAATACTATAAGCCCAGGGGCTCCAATAGGGAAAATAGCCCACTGAGGGAAGGAAACAAGGAAAAGAATAAATATTTCAAGAATAATGATAAAATAAATATCTCCTATATAAACTGTAAAAACTTTAACAAAACAAAAAGAAGAGGAATTAGATAGATTGGTGTGCCCGAGTGTACTTACAAACAAAAAAATTCTAACCCAAGATAGTGAAAGACCATGGAACAGAGGTTATGACACCTTTATTTATACTTATTTATGTGATATGTTGTTGCATTATTAAAAATGTGCTGTACACCTATAATAGAATTTCATAAAATCAAGATCTACTGTATAAGTAATATGAATAAACATGATTAAAAACTTAAAAAAAAATAAAAATATTTTTCCAAAAAAGATCAAAGCATATTTACAAAAAAATTGATTCTCCAGGATACATTGAATATTATTTCTTAAAAAAAAAAAAAAAAAAAAAAAAAAAAAAAAAAAAAAAAAAAAAAAAAAAAAAAAAAAAAGACATTTACGAGAAAACTCATCTCGATTCGAAAACAATATGATTTGTTGGATGAAAAAAAAATGACTTGAAAAATACGTGGGAGATATTCATATTATGCAGAAGTTGCGAAAAATTTCAATCCTGAAAAATAATCGAAAAAATATTATTCAGCGTTTCTTTTCGGATCTAATGTTTGAAGGGGAATAATTGCTTCCAGTGACTGACACTATTATTCTCTTGCACACGAAGAATATCTTTCAATGAATTGAAGTATTACCTAAAGAATTACTATTACTGTTAATATTGGTATTTTTCGACTAAAGGTATATTTGAAAATTATTCTCACTTTGTATCTATATGAATTAATATACGCAGAGACACACGCTTAATACAATCACTAGCAAGTTCCCCTTTTTAATTAGCCTACTGGTTAATACTCGAATATTCCGTCATATCTTATTCACCTTGATACCATTTTTTTTTTCTCTTCTGTGTTTCGCTACTTCCTTTAATCTTGCTTCCCGTCTCCATCCATCTTAGCACAAATGTTTGACATTTCCTTTCTTTAGTAAGTTCCCTTTCAAATACCCCCACTTCTTTCCTCTCCATATCCTTTCGCAAGCTTCCTTTCGTCTCCTACGGCCGAGATAATATATTACCTCTTATCTCCCTCACTCACCAGCGACTGTCCTCGTATCCTTACGTTGGAGTTTATTTTACATTTCAAATTCTGCGCGATCGACATTTCGGTGATATGCAAATTTATATTCCTTTCTTTATCCTTTACTAGGAATGCAAGTCTCCGGACTACTTTCTTTCATCAAAACGACTTTGACAACAAAGACGCTAGAGCCGAGTTTGCGCATAGAGGAAAGGCTTTGCAACAGAGCTTCCATGGTGGGTTAGAGCAGGGTTGCCTTTTTGGCCTTTTTAAGGCCAAAGTAATCTTAAATTTGGCCTTTTTAAAAAAATACGTTGGCCTTCAGGAATATGAAAAAAGGCGGGTCTTAAATACTATATATTTGGCCTTTTTCTACTAATGGATTGGCCTTTTAAAGCTTCTGTTAACTAGAAGTTGGCCTTTTCTCATTTAGAAAACCTTGCAACCCTGATGAATAGTTATCTGTGGCGTGGAAGAACTTCCTGTGTTGACTAAATATGGCATTGCCTCCGCAAAGCTACTTTTTAGGTTAGACAATTTATTTCCTTCGTAATGGTACATCCTAAGACGGTTAGATGCACTTCTCAAGTGGGTCGATGAAGACATTACTTCTGCTACAGCAACTTTTCCCTAGTAAAAAAAATTGCCATTTTGGCAACGCCCCTCGTATTGACTTATATGAAAGTATTGCATTTGAAGCTACAACTCCCGATGAGATTGATGGAGATATTGCCTTTTCAACAGCACCTCTTGATTTGGTAGATGGAATCATTGCTTTTGTGACGGCACTTTGCATTTCTATTTACATACATCAAAGAGAGGTAGTTGGGCATTTTTCATGAGTCTGGCAAAGCCGAACGATGCTAATTTTGTTTCCTAGCTTTCTAAAATCAACTCTGTTGTTAATTGCATTCGCTGAAAGTTTATAAATGTTGTATGAAAGCCCCTTTCATCTTCTTGAATACTGATCAATCAACTAAAAGCTAAATGCGCTCAAAGGAAGCCAGTCAACTGATGAATTGCACATGAACTTTCAGCAGATATTCATCCAAATGTCACTTTGCACAAAGATCATATTTATAGCTTTGTAGATTCTGTTCAGTCTGTTGGTGATAAATTTGACTGCTTTCGGATGTCTAATGCCAGCCTAGGCATGTTAACATTCTTTATTCTTTTGAAAAGTCCCAATTAATGTAGATTTTGATGCTCAAACCCATCAGAACGTGGTAAGGATCGTTTTGGCTTATTTGAATAACAGTTTCAATCCTTTATGATTGGTTGGAAACGTTCAGCCAAAATGTCATATATCGGCTCTTTAATAATAAAATCATGTATGAATCTCCCTTCCGTTCGTATCTGTTGACACCTTTGAGAAAACTTCTGAAGATATAATTGCTATCAATTAAAAACTTCACTTCTTTCAAAAGTAAAAGCTTGACTTTGTACCACTGAAACGATGGAGACTTAATGTAAGTACAACTGGACTTTATTATTTCACTTGATCAGGTCAAACAACGATTCGATGAACAGTTACACAAGATGATAAACGATTTGAACTTGAAACGTAAGTAGAATATGGTTTCTGTTTTTTAAATGTATAAAGATAAAAGGAAGATAGATCTGAAAAGGACAAGAGAGAGAGAGAGAGAGAGAGAGAGAGAGAGAGAGAGAGAGAGAGAGAGAGAGAGAGAGAGAGAGAGAGAGGGGGCGCCTCCAAAAAGGCAGGTCTCAGAATTGGCCCTTGCTAAAAAGAAACGTAAGAAGGCAGCCTTTGGATGAATATTTATATTTGGAGACTTTAATTTCTCCTCAATTTTGGTCTGATTGCGTTTACGAATGTCCTGGGTTTTATTATGTTTATTGTTTTGGATATTTCTGCTAATTCTGTTTCACCTTTCACGAATTTTTCCCAAATCTCCAGTTTTTTCTTTATTAGGTTTTTGGACTTTTCTGATAGTTTTCCTCGTTTAGCAATTTTTCTACTTATTTCTTGTGCTGATTCTAATCAAAATATTGTTAAGTTACTGTTCGTTTCTTCTGTACTTGCTTCCATCTCATCGTATAGCTAGGAAGTACCTATTTCGCATTCCTAAACTAAACTCTTCAGATTTTTCTCTTATTACAGGAGAGTTACTTCTTAAAATTATAGAAACAATAACGATGGGAATATTAATAACAGACAGAGAAAAGCAAGATGGATGCGTGAGTAAACTAAAGTAAAGGATATTCTAATAACGTGTAAAAGAAAGAAATGAACATGGCAGGACATATAATGAGAAGGAAAGTCAATAGATGGACATTGAAAAAAAATTATGGGTCCCTAGAGACTGCAAAAGGAGAAGGAAAAGTAGACGATGGATTGACGAGCTTAGAAAATATGAGGGTATAAACTGGCGTAGAAAGACCATAAACTGACAAGAATGGAAAGACATGTCTAAGGGCTTTGTCCTGCTGTGGATTTTACATACCTATATCCATAATATATATATATATATATATATATACATATGTATATATATATATATATATATACATATAAATATATATATATATATATATATGTGTGTGTGTGTGTGTGTGCGTGTGTGTGTGTGTATGTGTGCGTGTATAAATACACATACATATATATGTGTGTATATATATATATATATATATATATAATATATATATATATATATATATATACATTCACACAGGGAAAAACAAGACCTTACTTTTTTTGTGAATAATAAGATCCCATAGTTATACCTACGCAATCCTCAGCATCCATTCTTTGGTACTTCTCTGTTATAGACAGACATATAATTACATTGAGACATGTAAAAGGCAGAGTTCAAGAATAAATAAAAAAAAAAAAAAGATTTTATAATATAAAGTTAGAAGAGCTGAAGATATAAAAGTAGCTGGTATCATTCTTTTGGGAAAATGATTCTTAATTACCTAATTGCAAGGAAGAAACCCCCTCTTTCCTAACCAGTTAAGGTAAGTTTATGCGCAAATAAAAGGAAACCGGACACCTGAAGTCCCATCGGACATCCTAAATAGAACAACAGGAATGCACCAAGTATTTTCTGCATTATGGCCTTTCTTAAATATATTATTCACCCAAGATGCATACGATAACTATGTATGTATGTATGTATGTAAAAAAAATTCATGTATATATGAGAATATTGGGTAATTTCTTTATTACTTTAATATATATAAATTAGTGAATATTTTAAGACTTTACATGTGTATGCCTGATTGTCTGAGTCTAGTGTATGCATGTGTGTCTATAAGTTTCACCTTTGTGTGTATATATATATATATATATATGCGTGTGTGTTTGTGTGTATATGTGTGTATGTGTCGAGATTGTTGTGACGTATCCTGCAGCATATATTTCATTGAGTATGCATCAAGATTACTCTATATTTATGAATATGTTAACCCAAAATTTCTATCATAGTTAATCCTTGCCTATTTAGGAAATAATGGGATTTCGAGCGAATGACATTCTGGTTGATACATATAAACATATACCAAGGCACTTCCCCCAATTCTGGGGGGTAGCCGACATCAAACAAATGAAAGTGAAAAGGGGACACTCCTCTCTTCGTTCCTCTCAGCCTGACAAGGGACTCAACCGAGTTCGGCTGGTACTGCTAGGGGTGCCAATACCCACCCTCCCCCGTTATCCACCACAGATGAAGCTCCATAACACTGAATCCCCTACTGCTGCTACCTCCACGGTCATCCAATGTACCGGAGGAAGCAGCAGGGACTACCGAAACTGCGTCACAATCGCTCGTCATTCATTCTTATTTCTAGCATGCTCTCTTGCCTCTCTCACATCTATCCTATCACCCAGAGCTTCCTTCACTCCATCCATCCACCCGAACCTTGGCTTTCCTCTTGTACTTCTCCCATCAACTCTTGCATTCATCACCTTCTTCAGCAGACAGCCATTTTCCATTCTCTCAACATGGCTCCTGTGGCCTCGGGGCATAAAAACAATTAGAATAGCGCCAACGTATCCCTGCGTGTCGTAAGAAGCGACTAAAAGGGACGGGATGAGGGGCCTGGGAACCTTCTCTCCTGTATTATAATCCTGTGAGACATCAAAGAGGTGGCAAGGGGGGGGGGGGGGGTGTGACTGCTCCCCGCACTCTGGTTGATAATTTAAAAAAAAACAAATGGTGGGGTTAATTTTATCTGTATAGTACTCTAGGCTTATAGTTCCAATAAATCCAAGATTATTCCCATGTGTTCCTCTATTTCCCAGGACTTGTTAAACATATAATCGCTGTGATTTTAAAGAAAATGGTGTTAACTATAAAATTTGATTGGCATGATACTTTAAAATTTTATAAATATAGAAATTTTTATAGCTGAGGCTTCATTGATAAATAATGAAATCACTTTAAATGTTTTCAAACCATAAATCATAAAATATATATCATTGCAGGGTCAACTAAAAGTTTGAAGGCCGCTCATGAATGGCAGAGGCTAGGGTCAATGACATTGCTCCAGCTAGCAGAACAATGACCTAGAAACTGACCATATTTCCACATGATCAGCACAAGGCTCCTCTCTACTGAAGTTACGACCAGGGAGGGCTAGGCAATGGTTGTTCATGAATCAGCAGGTAGACCTATACGCACTACCAAACCCCTGATCCTTGGCTGAGAAGGTTGGTGAGGTTGCAGACACTAACGAAACTATCGAGAGTTCCACTAAGAAACAACAACCCTCCATAAACCCAATTATTCTATATGAAATTTATTCACCCCTATTTTGTCATTATCAATTCTTGCAGAGATCTTTTATTTATTATTGGTCTGTCTACAGTTAAATTATGCAAAAAAGATATGTAAAGTTATTACAAAAGAGCTATGAAAAGATGAAGTCAGGCACTAATAATAATAATAATAATAATAATAATAATAATAATAATAATAATAATAATAATAATAGTTATAGCAATAATAATAATAATAATAATAATAATAATAATTAATAATAATAATAATAATGATAATAATAATGATAATATTAATAATAATAATGAAAAATAAATAATAATAATAATAATAATAATAATAATAATAATAATAATAATAATAATAATAATAATTAACATACTACTACTACTACTACTACTACTACTACTACTACTAATAATAATAATAATAATAATAATAATACTGCATCGGCAGAATTCAATTTCTTGTCTAATTTCTCAATTTTACGGACAATTCTCTTTACTGGGTTGCTACATTCAGCTAGCAAGTCGGCGAAGTTCATCAGGTAGGTGAAGAATACAGTTTAGGTTAAGACTCGATGTACTTAACACAAGTACAAGTAACACTCGAAAAATACAAAGAACAAAGTCAGGAGTAGATCGCGACGCGTTTTGGAACTGCTTGCTCCGTTTTCAGGCGATAAGTGAGGCTGTGGCTAGATCAGGGGCCTTATATATCCCGGCACTGGTTCGTAGAAAGGGGCCTTGAATTTTGATTGGCCGAACGGAAATTATAGGCTTGGGTGGCTAAGATACGACGAGCTCGGCTCGGACTCCCAGGCTGAGAGGTGGGAAGGGATCATGAATTCTGATTGGTCAGGACGTGCGCCGAGACAGCCAAAAAGTCAGGCAAGCCCTGCCCGCTACAAGGCCTCGACCATCAAGGCCTTTGAACGCAGGACCTTGTCACGCTGCTCATAATGGACAGACACCTATAAGAAGCTGGAAAATGCCACACAGGTCCTCATCAATAAATGCTATACCAACAAGCAAGTCCAGTGTGAAGTGAGGGCAGCTATTGACAAGTGGTATGGGTCTGTTGTTCTGTTGTTCTGTTGAAGATTGCCTGGCCCTTTTGGCCAGACACGGGCTTTTGCAATCTTGCAGCCCGTAGGTGTTTAGGTAGGATATATTGGGATAGGTAGTTGGGTAGGGGATATTCTGCAACATTTATTTTAGGATATTGGGATAGGTTTTGGGTGGTGATGGGATGTTTGAGAAAGGAGTGATTGACTGTGGAATATCTTCCTATGAGCCCACTGGCTCTAGTCTGAGTTAGAGAGAAAGAGTTATAGTAGCAAGTCCCGATAAGTAGGAGAGATCAGGAAGGAGTTGAAAGTTTGTAGTCGGAGAAGTTGATATAGGTGAAGTGAAAAACTTCATAGTGGTTGAAGATTAAGTTTGCTTGTTTCCTGACATTGCTGTAGATAGTGCTGTAAAGGTTCTTCTGTATCCTGATTACAGTACTTTCATGGTCTGATTGGTCTATGCTGTGAGATTTCAGCTGAGTAGGAGAGAGCTGAAAAGGAGGAGTTATAGCAGTTTTTAGTGGTAGAGATAGGGTGGAATACAAAATTCCTGTGCCTGTAAATAAAAAAAAAAGGAAAGAGAAAAAAAACGTAAAAATAAAAATTATTTTTGACACAAGCAAAGGAAGAGGAAGGTGTAGACGGCAACACAGGCCGCTGTGCGACATCGGGTTGCCATCTGAGGAAGAAAATATGTGTTGGAGGTCGAAAAGACTCCCGCGATCTCCTCCCCACCCCCAGACCGACAACACAGGCCACTGTGCGGCAACGGGCTGCCAGCCGAGAGGAGGGGAAGATGTGCTGGAAGTCAAAGAGACTGCCGACGACCCCGGCCACACCCCCAGACGGGTCGCCAGCCGAGAGGAGAGAAAGATATGGCCGCAGCCGCCAGCAATATCCCAGCTCCCAGCACAGTAATTGCAGAGAGGATTAGGTTTCTCTTTTAATTGCTGCTTGGATTTTACGTTGACTTTGTTGCAACGTTATCTCGGTGGAGGGTAACTCCGGAGAAAGGCTGAGAGGGTATTGTGATTGTCAATGATATGCTTGACAATTTCTGTTGCAGTAGCAGGAGTATTGGGCTTAAGATCCTGCCGAAGTTTGCTTGTTTCCTGACATTGCTGTAGATAGTGCTGTAAAGGTTCTTCTGTATCCTGATTACAGTACTTTCATGGTCTGATTGGTCTATGCTGTGCTGTAGAGTCTTGGCCATTATCTAAGATGATCTGCCAGTTGCATAGATATCCCAGTCGCAGTCTGCAAATAATTACTGCGTCCTGGCGAGGTGTTTGTCTTGCAATTGGGTGTGGTAGTATGTTTGTAGCTTCAATGTACCACTTTGCAGATCTTGAGCCATCAAGGAAGGCTCTTCTAACTTCACTAGTCCTTTGAATGTTGCAGTAGGTGGCCATTTTATTTTGAATGGTTTTTAATGACTGTTGCAGAGTAATACTGATAGTTTGGCACATTAAGTCCGATTTAGCTAGGTGGTCGGCCTCGTCGTTGCCAGAGATTCCTGTATGACACCTATCCAATTCAAGGTGACTTGCCTGTTGTTTCTTTGGTGGAGCAGGGCTAAGAATTCTCTGTAGGTTCCTTGTTGCTGAGGGCCATCGTGGCTCCTCTGGAATCTGTAAGGATCGTTCGTTGTGTTCCTGTTTTCTTGATTGGCAGAGTGTTCTAGGGGTTTTGCAATGGCCACTAGTTCAGTTTGCAATGTGGAGGCATGGTTGGAAAGTCTCCAGTTTGCTTTATATCCTAATGTAGAGATAACTATCTGCAGGGATTGCACGGTCAACTGATCCATCTGTCTAGTAGGTGTGAGGCGCAGGAGTGTTCCTGATTGCATTTTTTGCAGCTGCATTGAGTTGCTCTGGCGTGCAGAGAGCCTTGCTTGCTGCTGGTAGGATAGTAAAGTTGTATTTGATGGGATCACATGCCCAGGGAGCAGGAGGGATGTAGCCCTCATACATTTGTTGTCCCTTGACTTTGTGAGCCTCGTTTTGCATCTGCATTCTTCTGAGTGTATCCAGTAGTTTCTTTGCATGGGAGCTGGGCGGATCTAGTTCTTCAGCAAGAGGTAGAAGCCTTTTTATTTTATTGTTGAGTGGGCTTTTTCTGTTTGTGATGATTGACTTGAATATGATACTGCTATTCGTGATGTCAATTCTGGCTGACAGGGAGATTAGGTTAGTTTCTGCTCTGAGTAGGCAGAGTCTTGTCCACATTGGAGAGCCACTGATGAGTCTCATGGCATTGTTTTGGACTGCTTCTAATGATGCTTTTTGAGTGTCGGTCAATGCAGTAAGTGTGCGTGCTGCATCATCAATGTGGGATCGAATTGCTTGTAGGTAAAACAGCCTTAGGAGGTTGTTAGATACTCCTTGTTTAAGGGAGGTCATGTGTTTCATGGCTGATAGACGGATTTTTGTCTTCTCTCTGAGGTAGGTTACTTCATTAGCTGCTGACAGGGTTTTGCTAATGATTACCCCGAGGTATATGAATTTACTCACCCATTCGATGTCCTCACCTCTCAGCGTGAAGTTTTGAAGGTTTTGCGAGCGTTTTATAGCCATTTCTTTGGTTTTGTTGGTGTTGATCTTTAGGCCAAGATCATTGCATTTGGCTTGGATCATATCAAGAGCTTTTTGAGTGATATTTCTGACATGAGCTTTGTTTGGGCATACTATGCATATGTCATCTGCATTTATAAATATCTCCACTCCTTTTGGGAGTTTTAGAGTGGCTAAGTTCTCCATCAGTAGATTGAACAGGTAGGTGCTGAGTATGCCTCCTTGTGGTGTTCCGTTTTCTAAGGGGATGAACTCAGTGGTTTTTCCTTGGAAAGTGACTCTGGCCTCTCGATTTTGTGTGTAGTTTCGAGTCCAGGCCAGTAAGTGTCCTTTCACTCTCTTTTCAACAAGTGTGAAGAGTATAGATGGTGAGCTGGCTAGCTCAAAGGCTTTCTCGAGATCAAGGAATATGACAAAAGCTTTTTTGTCGTTAATTGTTGAGAGGACATCTGTGATGCATTCTTGAGTGCCTATGCCATTTCTGTAGGCATATAGGCGATGATGTAGTTGGCCTATTTTCCACTGCAGTCTATTGAGTACCATTCTCTCAGCTACTTTCTCTATGCAGCTTATCAAAGCTATAGGTCGGTAGGTATTTGGCTCCTTAGGTTTTTGAATAGGTTTGGTGTCCTGCTGGTTCCATGTGGTTGGACGTAGTCTCTCTGTATGGGTCCTGTTTATCAGATGCAGGTAGACCAATTTGGCATGGTTTCCCTTGTTTCTCAGCATGTTGCATGTGATGAGATCGGCTCCAGGGGCAGTGTCCTTCCCGCCTTTTGATGGGGCCGTATTTAGTTCTTCCATGGTATAGGGGTGATCAGTGTCATCTACCATGTTGCAGGCAGCTTCTATGATGTTGTTCCTGATTGGGAGCAGAGTTCTATACCTGTTGATGGTTGACAGAGGTAGATTGATGCTTTTTGCTCTGTCTGCAAAGTTGTTAGCAATCCTCTTGGCTTCAGCTAATGGGTCTGGGTGTGTAACTCTGGGTGTTTTGTATTTCCCAGAGACCTTGTTAAACCAGCCCCATATTTTGGCTAGGGATGTACTGAAGTTGACCTCGTTGCACCATGAGTACCATTTGTCTAGTTTTACTTCCAGTGATACTTGTACAGAATGCTTGATGATCTCTACAAGTAGATTATGTAGTTCATCTGTTCTGTGTCTTCTGAGGAGTTTCCTGGTCCTGTTTATTCTAGCATTCATTTCTTTGATGCGGCTGTTATAGTACCAGGCATCAGCATGTTTCTTCTCAGAGTACTTTTTTTGTGGGATGGATACACTGGCTGCTACCTCTAGTTGTTTGCTGAAATCGGTAGATAGGGTGGAGATATCATTGTGTGGGTGTTTGATATATTCCAGAGACCACTCTGTCATGGCTGTTTTGAATTTTTCCCAGTTAGCAAACTCTGGGTATTTCTGATATTCGAGTGTTACTTCAATGGCAAAGTGATCACTGATTAGTACAGGATGTGGTTGCCATTTGGCTCCTCTTTGTATGGCACTGGATAAGAAGGTAAGATCTAGACGACCTCCTTTTAGATGGGTGGCTTCTGCGACGTTGTTGAGCAGTGCTACATCAGGATATTCTTGCAGTAGGGCATGCAAGTGTCTGCCAATTTGATTTGTTTCTGATATTGAGTTCAGGAACTGATGATGAGAATTAAAGTCGCCTGCAATAATTGAGTCTTCGCTGGAGGCTTCTGCCAAGAGTGCCTCGGCATCAATATTTTTTGCTGGGGATTTGTATATGTTGTGGACTGTTAGCATTATGGCTATGAGAGATATCTGGAT
Organism: Palaemon carinicauda; assembly: GCF_036898095.1. Taxonomy (NCBI): domain Eukaryota; kingdom Metazoa; phylum Arthropoda; class Malacostraca; order Decapoda; family Palaemonidae; genus Palaemon; species Palaemon carinicauda. Next base: position 37,470,186 of record NC_090730.1, read on the forward strand.
ACTAAGCGTCTCTGCCTCGGTTCCACAGTCTATGCTTGGTAGTAGTTTAGAGGGGATGCTGCTTTTAATGAGGGTAGTCAGTCCTCTTGTTGTTGGTGATTGTTACGTTGTGTATACTTTGTATCCTGAGAACGTGAATGGTATGTTGTCATTAAGCAGAGTTTCTTGCAATATCAGGGTTTTGCACTGAGGTTTGAGATTGAAGAAATGCAAGGTTGTTTCGAAGTCCACAAATATTCCATTGGAGCACTTTTACCTGAGTGTTTTGGTTGTTGCAAGTGGTTGTATGAGGTCCATTTACAGTAGGAACTATGAAGGGAATTGAGCTTCTAGTTCCTTGGCGGTGTTGTCAAACACGAAGTCATCCAATGACTCGTGAGTGAATTTGATTTTGCGGGATCGCAAGAAGTTACGAAGGATGTTGCTGATGGCTGCCAGCAGAGCATCCATGGGACAAGCAGAGAGGTCGTACTCACTGCTGTCTATGTTTAAAGGATGTTTGAAGGGGCGTGAGGCACTGGATTTGCTTGTGGCGGTGGAAGGTAGGTTGAAAAATTCCCTTAGGGAGTGGGAAATGTTAGGTGTGTGAGGGGTCAGTGCAGAGGAGGATGGGTTGGGTTCTGGTTGTTTTGGCTGGGTGACATTAGGAAAATTGGTTGGAGAGGTAAGTTTTAAAGGTGAGGGAGTGCAAGGAGTATGGGTTGGGGATTTTTTTCTTTAGAAGGAGGTTTAGGAGGACGTTGAGGTTTAGGTGCTGGAGGGGGGCTTGGTGGAGAGGAAGGTTCAGGAATGGCATGTCTGGAAGGGTTAGGATTTTGTTGGGAGGTGTGGTTGGAAGGTGTAGGGTTTTGTTTAGTTGGAGGTGGCTGCGTTTGACGCTGTTGACGTGGATGGAGGTTGTAGTGGCGGTCTGCTCCTTGGCGGTCTGCTATTCTCTGAAGTCTGTGGGGGCATCTATCATGCCAAGCATGATGGGATCCTCCACAGTTAGGGCAGCGGGCAATGGTTTTGTGTCCTGCTTTGTGCCTGGCAATACAGTAGGCGGCGGGGTGCTGTCTGCTGCTGCAAACCCCACAGATCTCCGGACCTGTGCAGCGGGATTTGTGGTGTCCAAACATTTGACACCGTAAGCATCGAAGTGGCTCCTTGAAGTACTCTTTGGTGCGGAAAGTGCCCCATAGGCCGAAGGATAGTTGAGGAGGGCGAGCTCCCTTGTGGACAGCCTCCAATTTGTGGGATCTACCTCCGGCTTTTCCCTCACATCTTTTGACAGTGATGATGGAGGGATGTTGGAGCACTGGTTCCAGTGGAAGGTCGAGGTCATAGACAACGATGATGGTGGTGGGTATCTCGTTGATGTCCTTTTTGTGATGTTTTCCTGTTGCTCTAGGTAGGTCTTTGTCTGCTCCTCTTTGGCTGTTATGACCAGTTGTCCCCTGCGTTTGGGACGTATGGTCATGTTGTGGCGAGGATTGCTAGCTTCCATGGCAACTATGGCAGCATAGGATGTTATGCTGGGTCCTGGAGTAAGCCTAAACTTGGAGTCTCCAGTTGCTGCTGTTTGCGAAGGTGGGTCTTGAGAGGGGGTATTCTTAGTCTCAGCTCCTTCTTGGGTCGCTGGTAGGTGGTCCAGGGTCTGCACGGGGTGGTCCCTTGAAGTTCCAGGGACTGGTTCCGTTGCAGGTGATTAAGGGCGCTTTGCATGGCTCCTCAAAGTAAGGCTTCTAGGTTTCTTGATCCCCCCCCCCTCTCCACTCTTGTTTGAGGGGAAGAGGTGGGGATAGGGGATGAACCCCTTTCTGCCATTGCAGAATGTGACGGTGGTCTTCAGCTGTCGAACGATGTATACTGCAGGTGTCGTCTCAATGAAGAAATAAAAGTAAACTAAATTCAGGACCAAGTTAAGTCTTGAAAAATCGCGAACACTGAAATAACTGTACGGGAAATGCAGTGAAAATTTCAGCTACTCGCTGGTTAAAGTCGATCCTTTCACTAGCTTGTTAGTGAAGAGGATGCGGTATGAGTCCTCTGTGATAGAAGGGTCCGACAGCGCCAGCCAGGGGTCCAACAACACTAGAGAAAGGTCCGACACCTCCACCAACGGATCTAGTGATATTAAACTATACTACAGAGGATTCATGCACGCAGAATATCAGCGGGATGAGAAGGCCATCAAATAAATCATCACCAACAACGTGTCACCTCCCGACGAGACCACGAAAGTGAAACTTATCATCTACTATTAGACTGCTAAGACCCGCAGTTTGATTATGAGGAATAATCCAATGCCCCCTGATAATGACCCTCTGAGGAAGAGGAATTTAGTCTACTCCTATTAATGCCCAGTCCGAGGCTGCCCCGGCAAATACATCGGTATGACTACAATGAAGCTTTCAAAGAGGATTTCGTGTCACGTCCAACAAGGTGCCATAAGGAATCATGGCCTACAGCGACACAACATCCAGATTAGTCGAGCAGACATCATCGCTAATACCAAGATTATCAGCAGCGCCCCGGATAGCAGACGCTTACGAATATTGGAAGCCCTATTCATCCAGAAAGAGAAACCAATATTGAATACGACTCAAGAACTGTTTCTCCTGCCATCATGTCGTCGCATCAACGCTAGGAATCAAGAACAGGAACCCCAGAATGATGACAACCCCGATCCTGACACTCCTACAAATGAATAAATCGTCCGGCCGAGAGCTGATTTTGGCTGCGAGCAAGGTCCAGACTCCCAGTCTGCTGAGTGTGGGAATGGGCTGCCAGACTCTGAGCAAGTCTCGGTGCGCGCCTCAGCCAATCAGGAAGCTCGGCTCTCTCTCTGAGCTCAGTCCTCTGAGCGAGAGAGGAGCTTGCCTGACTTTTTGGCTGTCTTGGCGCGTGTCCTGACCAATCAGAATTCAGGATCCCTTCCCACATCTCAGCCTGGGAGACCGAGCCGAGCTCGTCGTACCTCAGCCACCCGAGCCTACAATCTCCGCTCGGCCAATCAAAATTCGAAGCACCTCTCTACGAACCAGCGCCGGGATATATAAGGCCCCTGATCTAGCCAAAGCCTCACTTCTCACCTGAAGACGGAGCAAGTAGTTTCGAAACGCGTCACGATCTACTCCTGACTTTGTTCTTTGTATTTTTCGAGTATTACTTGTGCTCGTGTTAAATAAATCGAGTCTTAACCTGAACTGTATTATTCACCTACTGATGAACTTCGCCGACTTGCTAGCTGAATGTAGCAACCCAGTAAAGAGAATTGTCCGTAAAATTTAGAAATTGTACAAGAAATTGAATTCTGCCAATGCACCAATAATATTCAACTCTACTTGTTTGAAGGAGTGTATCCTACCGAGAAATAAAAGACAGCGTCATTATAATTGAAGATTGCCCATTCGATATTACTGGGATAATTATGATTCTCTTCTAAGTACTACTTCATGCCTATAGAAGATTAAATTTTTTTTTCTAGTTTTCTTTATCTCGTTTTCTTTTCCTTCTTGTAATAAACAAAAACTTAATTCCTATTACTTTTGTTCATCTTTATATAATTTACAAACAGTTTTACAATTGCTCATATATATCAAGGAATTTTTCCACGAAAATTGATAAAAAATTTTTTGAATTTTTAATCTTTAGTGTTGATAGTGAATTTATTCATTAACTCATATTCACAATAATGTTTTTATTCTTAATTTTGTTTAAATCCCTAACAATGAACCTTGATGACACAACCGGATGAAATAAAGAACTGCAGTAATCCGTCTGTTTTATACACTCTAAAATTGGAGAAAATTAGTAATTTAGATCACCCGGTGATGAAAACGTTAGTCAGAAATTGCCGAATGAATACATCAACCAATATATGAAGACTTTGAGAAGCAAAGTAGCTGAATAGTTCTGTGAATATTACACTACGATCAATATCTAATAATTTTGTTAAATTTTCAGAAATATTTTTTTTCCAGCTAATATACCACGGGATTTCATAATTTTCTCACATTTACTCGTTAACTTATGGTAAAATGTCGATTGATTTGAAATATATTTTGACTCGATAACTCAAAATTAAGTTAAACAGTTATCTATAAATAATTATAAACTTTCTGATAAAACTCACTTAAAATATTTTTCATCGGAGAGTCAGCAAATGCAAGAATAGGCAAAGTACATTCCATTCTACGTTCGTGTTTCTTCTGCAAAGAACGCACCATCACAACAGCGGCCCCATTCAAGTCTCGAGAGCAGGACTTCATAAATCCGACCTATAACCACATTTCTTCCTTGTGAGGGATTCTTACGCAAATTATATCTTTAGGATTTTTCATTGGCATTCTTCCTACAAGTTGATAAAAATAAACATTCCCACTTTTTTTCTATTAAGATTTCAATTGTGCAATAGAAATTGTATTTTTCATATTTTAGTTATTTTTTCAGACGAGCTCTGATGCGCCGAACAAAAGTGTTTTCGGGTTTTGTGTTTTGTTTCGGTTGATATTCTGCAGCAAAAAAATTCCTGTATTTTTTACTCGTTTTTATTCTTTGCTTCGAAAGAAATTCTTATATACAGTTTTCATATTCGTTCAGCAGAGAGAGGCGACAGATTTGTTATTGTTTAAGGAAAGATATAAAAATAACAATTACGAGATTCAGGTAAAAGCGACAAAGGATTTGTAAATTAATATATAAAAACAAAGGAAACTACTCCACTCCAATCACTATTGTAATTAACTTTATGTAGTTCGCTTAAAGGTCTAAAGGTCGCTCATGAATGGCAGAGGCAAGGGACAGTGACATTGCCCTAGCAACCAGGACGATGCTCCCAAGCCTCCTCTCCACCCAAGCTAGGACCAGGAAGGGCCAGGCAGTGACTGCTGATGACTCAGCAGATAGACCTATAAGCGGCCCCCCCCCCCTCCAACCTTAGCTCACAAGGATGGTAAGGTTGCAGACACTAATGGCACTAACGATCTGTGTTTAACTATTAATAATTTTGAAGGAGGTAGGCCGACCCTTTACCGATTGATTTACCTCACCTATGAAAAGTTTCATGTTGAGGAAAGTTAAAGATCTCACAATAAATGCAAAGCTTATGAACAAAGCTTTATTGTAGTTACGGATTATGCAAAGAAGTAGGAGGAGTAATAATTCCGGCTAACATGAAGGATCTAGGAAATTAAAGACTTTTAATTAATATATGAGAAAATTAAGTATTCTGCTTTGTAAAATCAATAGATATGAAAATATTTCATATAAGGGAAAAAGAATAACAGATAAAATAAAAATATATAAAACAAATGAGATTTAATTATGACCATAAATAAAATCCGTATTTTCATATTTATTGTTTCATTCTGATTCTATAGGTAAGATAACAACAACAAAAATATAACTTATACAAACTTGTGCTCCTCAAAAAAGTTTATATAGATGGAGTTATTTTGAGCTTTAAACGTGGAAATTTTTTCCATAACATATAAATGTCTTAGATATTTCGTGAATACATCTCAAGGAAATCCTATATCGATCAGTTCTTTTCAAGCTCGAATAAAAAAAAACCTTCATCATGTAATAAAAAATCTATATGCTTAAGGGTGCTTATAGAATTTTCTCAGAGGGGTTGAATAATAAAACAATGATATGATTTTGAATCTGGCAAAGTCCAAATATCTGATATATATCCAGTCTTCGATTGCTGTATTGTAAAAACTAAATGTTGATTCCAGTTTCTTGTGTGTTGGAAGAAAACACATTAAATATTATTTTAAAAAATTTCGTTTCACTGGCATATCGTAACTGGAATAACATGTGTAGAAAAATCTGTAAATAACATTTTAACAGAGACACGCCCTAATCAGAGACACAATATTGTCTGAGTAGTTAACCGATTACCCCATGAAAATGTCAAATCACCACTCAAAAGCCTACGTTCTCTAGTTGCTAAACTTTATTATTTTTCTCGATTCAAGGTAAAGAAATTTAAATTTTACCCCAGGAATCAATAATCTTTTTAGCAGTGGAAGAAGTCGTGTGTGTGTGTGTGTGTGTGTGATTTTTTTTTTTTTCGGGGCAGAACTTCCTGATCAGGTCTATTCTTAAGCTATCGCTCTAAAAGAAATGACATCAAACTAAAATACGAATTTCAGTTGCATGATTCATCCTCTCTCTCTCTCTCTCTCTCTCTCTCTCTCTCTCTCTCTCTCTCTCTCTCTCTCTCTCTCTCTCTCTCTCTCTCTCTCTCTCAGACTCTTTTTGAGAGTCAAGAGTGTTAGATTTGCTTCTGGTGAAAATTACTTAATTCATATTGTATCCATTTTCACCTTCAGACACAGCTGCCACTTGCTGAAGAAAATTTATCTGATTTCATCTGGAGAAAATTTATATTTTTGTCAAACTTAAACATTTCAATTTTTGGACTCAACTGGGGAAATATATAACGTGAGATTTCAGTTCTAATTTTTTACTGTATGAAATAACTTACTCCTTTTTGCAAATATATCTTTCCGGTTATATCGAACAAGAAATTGTATATTAAGAGCACGGATAGAGATTTGTAAACATATCTACGATATTATTATGTAAGAATAAAATAAGTTAAAAGGAAGTTGAATGTTTTACTGATTTGATTCGTATATAATTTTGATAGACTTCTACCAGTACTTCAAATCTATTTAATTTAACATATAATAATAATAATAATAATAATAATAATAATAATAATAATAATAATAATAATAATAATAATAATAATAATAATAAAAATAATAATAAGATAATAACAATAATAAAAATAAAAATAATAATAATAATCATAATTATAATATTAATAAAACTACTACTACTACTACTACTACTACTACTACTACTACTACTACTACTACTACTACTAATAATAATAATAATAATGAATGTAATATTATTATCATTATTATTTGGTAAGCTACAACCCTTGTTGGAAAAGCAGGATGCTATTAGCACAGGGGCTCCAACAGGGAAAATAGCTCAGTGAGGAAAGGAAACGTAAAAAAAATAAAATATTTCAAGAAGATCAACAACATTAAAACAAATATCTAAAGTATAAAAACACGAGGAAGAGAAATTAGATAGAATAGTGTGCCAGAGTGTACCCTCAAGCAAGAGAACTCTAACCCAAGAAAGTGGAAGACCATGGTACAGAGGCTATGGCACTACCCAAGATTAGAGAGCAATTAGAGTGTCCGTCCTTCTAGAGGGGCTGCTTACCATAGCTAAAGAGTGTCTTCTACCCTTACAAAGAGGAAAGTGGCCTCTGAACATTACAGTACAGTAAAAAGAATTTTTTTGATAATCTCAGTGTTGTCAGGTATATGAGGACAGAGGAGAATATTTAAAGATATAGGCTAGACTATTCGGTGTGTGTGTGTGTGTGTGTGTGTGTGTGAGTGTGTGTGTGTGTGTGTGTAGGCAAAGGGAATATGAACCGTAACCAGGAAAAGGATCCAATTTAGTACTGTCTGGTCAGTCAAAAGACCCCATAAGTCTCTGGCGGTAGTATCTCAACGGGTGGCTGGTGGCCAAGCCAACCTACTACCTATAAATAATAATAATAATAATAATAATAATAATAATAATAATAATAATAATAATAATAATAACTTTTCACATGATTGTACGCATTTCACAAGTTCCATAAACTAGCCTATCCTTTTCCGTTGGAATGAACTGCTTTGCCAGTTATGCAGTTAATAAATGTAAAAGGAAATAACAAATTATGTCCTCCATAAAATATATTTTGAGACTGAGTTTTTATAGACATTTTATTTTATATATTTTTCTTTTATTAAATTTCATTGAACTTTATATAGTGTTGCCAAAAATGTATCTGGCAAACTCAAAAACTCAAATCACATAAATAACAGAGAGAGAGAGAGAGAGAGAGAGAGAGAGAGAGAGAGAGAGAGAGAGAGAGAGAGAGCCTTACCTTATTTACCTTATTTTTTGTTTGGGTTCCCCCAGGTCCCTCAGTTTGAGGCACCTCGAATATCCACCAGAGAGTTGCTAATGCATCTTCCGGTGTATTTTGCATCTTCCAGTCTTGGATGGTCTGGGATGCATTCTTGGATGGTCTAGTTTGATTGATTGATTGATTATCAGTTATCTGACATCCAACATCTAAAGAGAGAGAGAGAGAGAGAGAGAGAGAGAGAGAGAGAGAGAGAGAGAGAGAGAGAGAGAGAGAGAGAGAGAGAGAGAGAGAGAGATTGATTGATTATCAGTCATCTGATCCTGACATCTAAAGAGAGAGAGAGAGAGAGAGAGAGAGAGAGAGAGAGAGAGAGAGAGAGAGAGAGAGAGAGATTATCAGTTATCTGATCCTGACATCTGAAAGAGAGAGAGAGAGAGAGAGAGAGAGAGAGAGAGAGAGAGAGAGAGAGAGAGATTGATTGATTATCAGTCATCTGATCCTGACATCTAAAGAGAGAGAGAGAGAGAGAGAGAGAGAGAGAGAGAGAGAGAGAGAGAGATTATCAGTTATCTGATCCTGACATCTGAAAGAGAGAGAGAGAGAGAGAGAGAGAGAGAGAGAGAGAGAGAGAGAGAGAGAGAGAGAGATGTAACACTATTCAGAATACAACATAGTATTACGCATCTTGTGAATACCGTCTTTACGATCTCTGGGTCGCCCCAGAATACGTAACGCAAATGAAACGTTTTTCATGGCTTATATACTGCATGCATTTTATGTTCCTTGGCGCAAGTCCTTGGCCAAGTAGCATCTTTGGGGAATAGGGTCTAAGACTGGTCGGTCTAGCAACGTGGGTCACGTATCTGCATGCCATCAACGGTAAGTGCCTATAAAATCCAATGAGCAACGTTTTAGAAATTTGGAATTTTATCATGTTTTTTTTTTTTTTTATTGTACACTTCCCTTTTCAATCTGACTTATTTAATAATTTACTTATTTCTTTGTCTATCTACCATTTATTATTATTATTATTATTATTATTATTATTATTATTATTATTATTATTATTATTATTATTAATGGTGTTGTTGTTGTTGTTGTTGTTGTTGTTGTTGTTACCTCACCAAGGAGGTTACGTAATCGAGTCGGTTTATTTATTTTACTTTATTGAGTTATTTGTTTGTCTGTAAGTCTGTGGACATGATTGCGTCAAAACTACTCGGCAGATTTTGACACAAATTCCACCACAGATAGATCTGAGGTCATGGACGACCACAATAAATTTTGGATATGATCCGGAACCGGATTTTATATCCAGATTTGCATTTTTCTTCATTTTAAAAATGATGCAAAAACAAATTGACAGATTTTGATATTTGATAAATTTCCACCATACATAGAGATATTAGTACATGGACGTCTTCAATAACCTCTGGCAGAGCTCAGAACTCTGATTATTATTATTATTATTATTATTATTATTATTATTATTATTATTATTATTATTAGTAGTAGTAGTAGTAGTAGTAGTAATAGTAGTAGTAGTAGTAGTAGTAGTAGTAGTATACGAGTCTACTCATAGTATTCGCCAGTTTCTTCCTGATTCTCTTCAATTTAAATACTATCTTGATATGGGTTTATCTAATGCATCACTTGAAGGGTAACCATGCGTTAAATATGTTTTCATAATAAAGATCTCGATAAAGGAAAAAAAAAATATGAGAAGAATGCAAGAGGAAATCACTCAATTCCTGATGATTTAAGAAGTTGTGATGCTACAAAACATCAGCTGGAGCTGAGTTGAGGATACAGTTTTACAGAATAGCCAGAGGAGAAAAGAAACATATTTCAAACAGACCATCTTAAGGACAGGTATAATATGAAGATACATTTACCTTGATTTTAATTTTGTAAATTTATATTGTAAAGGTTACAATACCTGCTTTAATTCCATTTCATTTAGTTTAATTGCATTAATAGTAAATAGATACTATGGTTCATATCACCCAGTCGGAAAAAGTGAATGTCATTTTATACTTGATATTCTTTGCAGCTATGTATCTTACAAATTATTTCAAAATATTGCAATATCTTAATGAAATATATCCTGAGATGTGACGTTTATCCTTTAAATTTATTGAACTATTATCGGAGGACACTCCGAAATCAAAAAATTGTTGACTAGTCTTGGGTAGTGCCATAACCTCTGTACCAGGGCCTTCCACTGTTTTGGGATAGAGTTCTGTTGCTTGAGAGTACAATCGGGCACACTATTTTATCTGAGATCTCTTCCTTCAGTTTTATACGTTTTTTATAGTTTGTAAATGAAATATCTATTTTAATCTTGCTACTGTTCTTAAATGATTAATTTTAATTGTTCATTACTTCCCTTGTAGTTTATTTATATCCTTGTTTCCTTACCCCACTAGGCGCTTATCCCTCTTGGAGCAATTGTGCGTATAGCATACTTCATTTCCAACTAGGGTTGTCTTTTAGCTACTACTACTACTACTACTACTACTACTACTACTAATAATAATAATAATAATAATAATAATAATAATAATAATAATGAAAAGTAGGCCTACTTTAAACGGTCTTTTCTTTTACTTCCTTCTGTTTAAACTTAACACTTCTTTTACTTTCAATCTCAGAAAAATCTGTTCTAAGAAAGCTATTAGAAATCTTTAAAGAGAAAGTCACCCGAGTCCTTTCTCCTTTACTACATTTTGACCAGATTCAGATTTCCCATCCCGCTCTATATTCGTCCCGGCAAGAATTCAATAACCCCTCACAGGGTTGCTCTCTCTCTCTCTCTCTCTCTCTCTCTCTCTCTCTCTCTCTCTCTCTCTCTCTCTCTCTCTCTCTCTCTCGAGTTAGTCTTTTTCCCTATACCTCCGTTTCTGTCTACAAATCAGTGGGTGTTCTCCATCCGTCAAAATAGCATGTCAGCTGAATGTCTTTTCTATCGTAGGCTAAAAGGTTTCATATATTATGTGATGGTTTCGATTGTGGCTACCTTTCATTTGCCTATTCACTTTACTTATCTTGTGATCATAGGAAATTTGATTTACATAATCCATGACATGGTATTCTATTGTACCCAGCTATTCCATCTAATCTATATCCAATAATTTGCTGTATAAATATTTTGGGATGGCGTCTATAAATTCTCAGTGCAAATGGTATCTTTACCTGACAGTTAAATGAAATTCTTTCCGATTTTCTCACTCGCCTCTCCACAAACGTTCGTCTCTTATATTTATTCTATAATTTATTCTATAATTTTAATCGATATGAAGCTGAACGGTCTTTATTTTTTATTTTTTTATTTTTTTGCCTTCACTTTCTCTGATAATTTTTTTTTTCTAATTTCCTAGGAGGTAAAATATCACCCTCTCTTAATATTGCTGGGTCCGAGACACGATCTTATTATGTAACCCCAAAAGTCTAAATTTCTCATTTTCATTATGGACCCGAAGGGAGGAGGGTGGAAGGGGGAGGGGTTTACTCCTATGGTTTATTTGATCACTTCGCCATAATGGCTTTTTCGGTTAGGTGGGTCCGTCTAAAGGTATTTCATTAAACTAAATTTTATAGGGAAATTAGTAGAATGATGATCGTATAATTGTGATTTTGTAATAATATGTTTTTTAGAAAATATGAAAATTCTTTTGGAGAAATAGAGTAAATAAAATAATTTAAGAAATTACCAGTTATATATCATTTTGAAAGAAGAGTATCGTACAGTTAAAGTGACGAAATCTTTGTTATAGCAGTCAAGCAAAATTCTATAACTATTTTACTATAAAATACTTGATGAAACGAAACCATAAAATCTATTGGTAATTAAATTCACAAATAAAACAACTAGAATTACTGAAAGAAAACACAAGGTCGAACAGGCGCTTAAAGACATCCCTACTTCGAACCCCGATTAGCTCTTTGATCAATTCACATTGGAATTTGAACATTTTTGTTAAGAGGGTTGATGACACGGGAGAAGCAGTTGTTTAGGGCAGATATGTCTCCCTACAGATCCTTCAATGGCCATGGTATTGTTTCCCCAGGTCTCACGTGGTTGGAGAGGGGCTTGGGTTCTAATCCCACTTATATATGTTCAGCCTAAAAGAAAGTGACAATAACAATTGATTTAGAATAAATCGTAATCTGAATCGAACGAACGAACGAAAAATATATTACCCAAACAGGAGAAACAAGTAACATTAAATAAACGACAATATAAGATGAAAATAAAATACAAGGAAATACAGAATTTTTGGCCAACCCAATTATAGCAACCCAACTTCATGAACCTTCAGCCCATTTTCCAATTTCTCCGATTCAACTAATTTTCTAGGAATAATTGTTCTCCATTTTATGAACGTTTTAGATGTTGACAGTGTCTGGAGATTATACGCTGTTAAGTTGGCGCACAGGAGCTAAGAGCCATTACCTTTTTATGACCAGCATAATAATCAACACCTCGCCGTAAAGCCGCATGTAATTGTCGCCGAGTTCTTTGCTCAAAAGATAAAACTACTTGCGTGATATGCAAACGAAATTACGACGTTGGGATTCTGAGAAAATGTTTAGCTTATCTGTCTACGAGATTTCTTCTGGAGTGCCTGATTCTTTCCACACTGCAGACAGAGTGGGTTTTGCATTTCCACTGAATAAACAAAATATTGATATTCTTCTGACGTTCCTTTGTATAAAGATTACCTGACAAACTGACTGGATGAAGATGGAGCTTTCATTTATGCGTCTTCTATTCCATATTTTTATTTTCGTGTATTATTGTTCTCTTACCTGGAAATTTGAATTTGTCTTAGAATAAAAAATAGGCTTTTTCAACGTATTTTTCTCCTTTTCCTATTTCCTTTTAACAATCACTTTTTCTTTTCTTTTCATTATTCGGCTAACCAACTGGCTCTATTCTATGTCACACAAACTAAGGTATTTCCCTGCACCTGTGAGTCTCGCCGGGTCTAAGCAAATTTGTCTAAAACAATTTGACTACAATTTATCGTGAACTCTTTTTCAAAAACAATTTGCCTGTAGATGAATCGTCTTTTAGACAAAATTGTTTGAGACAGACTGTTTTAGACAAATTGTTTTAGATAAATTACTTTTTAGACAATTTGTCTTAGACAAACTCGCTGGATACCGTTTCGACAAGCTGTTTTCACTCATGTCAATTTGCATCGTCTTCTTCTCTGTTCCCTTCGCTCACCAACTTTATTTAGTCATTGATTTTGCTTCCTTCTCTTCAGCAATCCCAATATTCGTTCTCAAATTCTCCCCATTCATACTCCCCTTTTCTCTCCATATTTAATTTATTTTCCTGGGCTTGTGGTTTATTTTCCATTATCTCAGAATTCATCTTTTCTTTTTCTTTCACTTTCCACTTTTATCCCTTCTGCATATCATATATTTTTACGCTGAATTTCTTCGTTGTAATCCATTTCGCATTTTATGTCCCTTTGTTTTTATTTTAATTTTTTTTTTTTTCAATCTTCCTTCCATTTTCCTTTGTTTATCATTCATTTTCTGTTTCGAGTGTTGTCATTCCTAGGATTTTTATTCATTCTTTCATCCTCCATTATTTAATGTCTTCATATACATATATGTCATTTCATTTTTATCTTTGGAGTATTGCGTATCCTTATCTTGATTCCTCTCACCTCCATATCTCCACCGATTTTTCTCCATCTTTAAATTTCATGTTTCTTTCTATGATAAAATTGTTATTTCTTTCCATGACTCCTTTCTCCTTTCCATTATTCTATCCATGCATATTCAATTTCCTTTTGCTCCTGCTCTCACCTTTCCCCTTGCCAACGGTACCCATCCTACACTCAACCAATGCCAGTGACGTCACATTAGTGACGGTTCTCAAACAAATGATCAGTGGCCCATTGGGCTTCCGTAGAAATATTTGCAAGGCAGAATCTAGCTACTCTACCTTCCACCATAACTAATGGCAGGGGACTTGGCTATCTGACGCTTCTGCTACTTTTTCCAGGGCACGCCCTTCGTCATTCGCACGGACCACATACCCCTTGTGCATGCCTCCACTCCACAGTCCGTTGCCGGTTCGCCTTTCAATGACGACAAATCTCTACATTTTTTAATACAACTCTAGCACTCAATACAGCCCTGGTAAACTGAACCACGTCGCCAACAGCCTTTCGAGAAACACACTGGCCTCCATCTACCTTGAAATGGATTACTATGACCTTTTCACAGTCATTGATCGGCCTAAACCCTCCCCATGCAAGATGCAGCATCCTCCTGTACTGCTGCCTTTAATTCCAGAGAGTATCCCAGAGCATATTACTTCCAATAGAAGTACTTCTTTTACCTCTCAATTATGAACATCATTTGGGCATCTTCTCGACATCACTCTACATTAGACAACCGCTCACAATTCTACAGCCATTGAAATGGTAGAATATTTCCAATATACCCTCAAAGCAGCTCTGATGTCCCGCTTCACAGACACCAGCTGGCTTCCACATCTTCCTGGGTCCTTTTCGGACTTACAGCCACTCCCAAGGACACCATGTATGTCTCAGTGACTGAATTGGTATATGGTGACCCATTAGTCGTCGCTGCAGAAACTTTTCTTTCCGACATTTCTTTCAGCGATCTTCAGTGCCGAAGTCACGTGGGAAAATCTACAACCTATTGTCAGACTTAAAAGCCTCCAGCAACACATACCCAAAGACTAACACACCGGAACATGTCATCACGCACACAGACGATTGCAAGTTATCGCTTATGCCACCATATACGGGGACATTATCTTCATTTGTATTCGGAAAGCTCTTTTCGTCAACAATCATGGAAAAGAGGAGTGGATCACCATTGACCACCTAAAAGGTGCGTATCTCCAGCAAGATGATCTGCCAATCGTAGATTTCTATAGGGAAAATAGCCTTCTTTGAAATGCATGGCTGCTTTAGGAGGGGGGGGGGGGGGTCATGCAAGGTACGCGTAGCAACCAAAGGACATATAAGTGAAAAAGAATGGTCTCTTTACGATTTCTTCTTCGCACCGCACTATAACCAAATTAAACGACAAAAGAAGTTGAATATAACTCGCTAATTTCAACTCCATTTTCATTAACGCTATCATATTGTCTATATCTATGTCAATTTCTCCCTTATTGAAAAAGATGTTAAAAGTATACGTGCAACTATACTATACTATTTGTCATTAAATAGCTATTGTTCAGGATATGTTCATATCTTTATGCTGAGATCACACACTCACGTATCTGGCTTCTGTTTACTCCCATAAGAGGAAATTACCCCTACTTTGCTCTATATGTAAAGCATAGGTCATATGCGGCAGACGTACGTCTGACGGGAACCATTGCGAAGCCAGTCTTTTGTGTATATGTTTGTGTTTACGTTTAATGTTTGCATGCTCCCGATAGCGGCCGGTTTGACGTGTGAACAGGTGCGTCACTCTGTGGTCGAACACTTGGGGCCAACCCGTCATACCCAACACAAGTAAACATACAGTATGTGCTGTGTTTTGTTGTTGAAATAGAATAAAAATAACTTTATAATTTCGTTTTAAATAAATGGCTGGTGTACCAACCGAGCTTCACACAATTGTACATAATTCCTTTTGTATATATTATGCTTGTATCTTCGCTCTTCCCTCGCACTAAAACGAACATGAAAATTCATGTCTGGTTTTTCCTCTGTAATATTGTCTGTCTTGTGAACTTGTTATGTCCTGTTGCCTTGAGGTTTTGTATATAAGGAGAATGTTCTACAATAATATAACTCAGTCGTTTCCAATCTGCCTTTGAGTTCACACCCTTACTCGGCGCCGTCACACTTGTCTCAATTCAAAGCTGTAATGATTATTATAAATAAATTGGACTAAATCATTTTAAGTTTTTATTGTTTAAATATAACTAAAACACAATCTTCTAAAACTTCATGTCAACAAAGAATAAAACTCTCTCTCTCTCTCTCTCTCTCTCTCTCTCTCTCTCTCTCTCTCTCTCTCTCTCTCTCTCAGACACAAGTAAAATGAACCTTAAGTAGATATGGAGAAAAAGGACCCAGATATAATCTGTCTTTACTGGTAATGACTTTACTCTTTTTGATTTTATGTCAAAGAACTGAATCTCTTCGCACCTGCGTGTCAAGCCTACATTTAGGTTAAATGGGTTGAACTATAGCATAATCTGTCTTTACTGTTAATACTGTTATTATTTTGTCAGAGAACTTATCAAATTCTCGCACCCGCGTGTTAGGTTATTAAATATCGAGGTTTGGAAAAACAATTCTGGCTAATCTAAGAAAGAATGGAAAATGATATGAAATTTTAAAATTTCGTGGGACCCTTCGATGACCTCTCCATCCTTCAGAAACATGCTAATTCGTTCATCCTCAGTCAAGTTAAAAGAATCATTACCCAAGAAGGCCAGGAAAACCAATCTGTATGAAATGATACCATTTGCTTATACAGGAGACGGGTACTCTTGACCAAAGGTTGGTGTTTGTCTCAACTTTGGTTTTCCTTTGAACGAACACCTGTGTATTGACTATTTCCGGAAATATACTTGAGATGTTCATTTCATACGTTTATTATTATTATTATTATTATCATTATTATTATTATTATTATTATTATTATTATTATTATTATTATTATTATTATTATTTATTTTATGTATTTGCTTCTTTTACTTAATTGTATGTTACTTTATTATGGTATTTTAAGTATCATAACCTCTAATATGATATTGACCAGTTTTTGTAATACACGTGAGATGTTTAATTTCGTGTGGTGTTATTATTACTTTCTTTGTGCATTTACTTTAACGCCTTAATACAATAATACATACAGTGGCACAGACATTAGAGTTAAAAGAAGTCGTTATGGGAAAACACACAATATTGTGATAAACGTATACAGTATACAAAAACAGATGGTTGGTCACTGAACTAGTGAACTTGATGATTTTGCGGCCTTTAAATACCACCTGGTCAAAACTTTACAATATTTTCCGCTAGAACGTCAATCGGAAATGTTCCCAGATATCCCCAGTCAAACTTACCAATTAAAGTTTTACCCACCATAAACGTACCATGATTATGACAGACCTACAAGCTATATACGTCTGTCCTACATGTTACCATTTGCAGGTTGTCAAACCCACCACACCTGTACACTTGCTCATGTACGAACATGAGGCCCGACCATGATTTGCATCCAATCGGATATCAGACCGTACGTGGGTCACACACACACACACACACACACAACACACACACACACACACACACACACACACAAAGTGGCCTGATTAGTAACGTCTCTGCCTGGTGTTTGCCGCTCAGACTCGTTAGTGCCATTAGTGTTTGCAACCTTACCATCCTTGTGAGCTAAGTAAGGGGGTTGGGGGAGTCTATAGGTCTATCTGCTGAGTCACCAGCAGCCACTGCCTCGCCCTCCCTGGTCCTAGCTTGGGTAGAGAGGAGGCATGGGCGCTGATCATATAATATATGGTCAGTCTCTAGGGCATCGTCCTGATTGCTAGGGCAATGTCACTGCCCCTTGCCCCTGCCATTCATGAGCGACATTTAAACCTTTAAACACGTCAGACGTAACTCAACCCCCCCCCCCCCCATTTTGCCTAACATGCCCTAAAGTTTTACGGGTTTAGTTGCTAACTACCAATAAATCCTCTTACGAGAGAAAATGGGAGCAAGATACATGAAAGTGTGACCCTAACATTAAACCTCCTTCAGTCCTGTCACTGTTAGAAGTTGTTTCTTGTGTATGACGAAGCTAAGGGAACAGTCATTAACTTTTCTAAAAGCTCGGGCAATAGAGGTAAAAAGTGAAATGATAGTATTATACTACAAAAATTTAACAGTACCGTTGAAAATCACTTTAATAGCCATTGGGACATTACTTAACATTCCAAAACTCGAACCCAGGTATGGTCATATAGTGTTCTACCGTATAGGTATGCTTTTGGATAAACTTCGGACTGGTTTTCTTCTTTGTGTATCGTGCATTGCCCCAATTATTGTTGATATCAGTGAATGAAAAGTATTTTAGCTCAACCATCATTTTGTGCTTAATTCGACTTCGTATACCTATATCAACTTCGGAGACATACATTTTCGGCTGTTACTAATTAAGAATCTTTACCGTAAATTCCAAAACAGAGTGATAATTTCCAGTCATAATAGTTCAGTTAAACAATTTATATCTAATATTCAGTTTTTCCCCATCTAGGTCACTTAATACATTTGTAAAAGATTACGACTCACATAATCAATCAG
Source organism: Palaemon carinicauda (assembly GCF_036898095.1). NCBI lineage: Eukaryota > Metazoa > Arthropoda > Malacostraca > Decapoda > Palaemonidae > Palaemon > Palaemon carinicauda. Next base: position 37,488,456 of record NC_090730.1, read on the forward strand.
GGAGATAAACTCTTTACCTCTAAATCACAAAGGTTTGATACACTTGCAGAATCTTTATAGTTTTGCGAATCATTAAGAAGCATCTGTATATGAGAAGATATTGCTTTTAGCCAAGAAAGGAAGCAAATCCACTCTGATATTGTGGACTTCGTTATTCTTATCTACCTGTATTTAATGAGACTCCTTGGCTAATATGTCCGTGTCATTCTTACACCCTCTGAAAATAAAATCTAGGCAATTTTGCGCGGGCCTGTCTATTAAAAATTCATAAAATTCCATCGCAATTACCTAACCATAAAAAGATGCATTCTTTGACGGGCTGTCACTTTTATGCAATCATTAAAAAAAAAAACTCACGATATCAATTTATGTACTTGAAAGGTAATAAAAAAATAATCAGTGTACAGTTACTTATGAATAATTGATACATTGCTTCAGTACCAAAGACATGTCTGATAATAATTCCAATCATTGACGAGGAGACATACTAGCGAACCTCTACTATATCATACATTTATTTTCACGATTCACAAAGTCTTTTTTTTTTTTTTTTTTTTTTTTTCATTCCTTTCCTTCATAATCATACGAATTTCGTTTTCCCCGGTATAATGGAAAAGAACAGACATTAAAAGCGTTTCCAAAGAAACCCCAGAGGCAGAAATAAAAATGTGACATTTTTATATTCGTTTCTCATCAAGAGAAGAATTTCCTGGAATACCACTAATGGGTTGTCTATCTCGCTTTCTCTGAGGAAAGCTCTTGAGGATGGCCTCCCCTCCAAGAGACTAAGGGGCCCAAATGGCCACCATCACCCACAAAGGGGGCCGATTGAACCCGTAGCCCCCTTAAAAATCCTCCAACAGTGACAAAATAAAAGATTGTCTTACATTTTCCGTTATTTTTATGTCACCTGTTTTATCATTCTGAATATTTGGTAGAATAGAATTCATACGAGGACATGGTTTAACCCATATATATGAATCATTCTACATTCCGTTCGTTCATGGATCATTATTACCACCAGGTTTACACTATTCATGTCTATTTCCCTACCTATCGATAACATGTATTGTTATTATTATTTTCCTCATCATCATCATCATCATCATCATCATCATCATCATCATCATCATCATATTATTATTATTATTATTATTATTATTATTATTATTATCAATCGCAGTATTATTATTATTATTATTATTATTATTATTATTATTATTATTATTATTATCAATCACATTATTATTGTTATTATTATTATTATTATTATTATTATTATTATTATTATTATTATTATTATCAATCACAAGTATTATTTTTATTATTATTATTATTATTATTATTATTATTAATTATTATTATTATTATTTGCTAAGCTACAACCTAGTTGGAAAAGTAAGATGCTATAAGCCGATTGGCCCCAACTAGGAAAATAACCCAGTAAGGAAAGGAAGCAAGGAAAAATAAAATATTTTGAGAACAATAACAACATTGAAATAAATATTTCCTATATAAAGTATAAAACGTTAACAAAACAAGAGGAAGAAAAATTAGATAGAATAGTGTGCCCAAGTGTACCCTCAAGCAAGAGAACTTTAATCCAAGACAGTGGAAGACCATGGTACAGAGGCTATGGCACTATCCAAGACTAGACAACAATGGTTTGATTTTCTAGTGTCCTTCTCCAAGAAGAGCTGCTTACCATAGCTAAAGAGTCTCTTCTACCCTTACAGAGAGGAAAGTAGCCACTGAACAATTACAGTGCTGTAATGAAGCCCTTGGGAGAAGAAGAATTGTTTGGTAATCTCAGTGTTGTCAGGTGTATGAGGACAGAGGAGTATCTGTAAAGAATAGGCCAGACCATTCGTTGCATGTGTAGGCAAAGGGAAAGAACCGTAACCAGAGAGAAGGATCCAGTGTAGTACTGTGGAGAGAGAGAGAGAGAGAGAGAGAGAGAGAGAGAGAGAGAGAGAGAGAGAGAGAGAGAGAGAGAGAGAGAGAGAGAGAGAGAAATGCAAGGGGGACATGGCAGACTGATCTCAAGGGAACTGAATTCTAGACAGTAGGAGGAAATTGAACGTCATCATAAATAACGAATCACCTAGGAAAATTTAAGACTATCAATATCATTATCCTTATCATTACTAGTCAAGCTACAACCCTAGTTGGAAAAGCAAGATGCCATAAGCCCAAGGGCTCCAATTGGGAAAAATAGCATAGTGAGGAAAGGAAATAAGGAAATAAATAAATGATGAGAATAAATTAACAATATATCATTCTAAAAAACTGTAACAGCGTCAAAACAGATATGTCCTATATAAACTATTAACAACCTCAAAAACAGATATGTCATATATAAACTATAAAAAGGCTCAAGTCAGCCTGGTCAACATAAAAACATTTGCTCCAACTTTAAACTTTTGAAGATCTACTGATTCAACTACCCGATTAGGAAGATCATTGCACAACTTGGTACCAGCTGGAATAAAACTTCTAGAATACTGTGTAGTATTATGCCTCATGATGCAGAAGTCCTAGCTGACAGTTATAAGAGGGGGAGGAATTTGCCCTTTGGAAAGGCTTAAAAGCTTAGCTAGCGTCATTTTAGTCTTTTAGATTGGTGGTGGGCTCCTATGACTGCCTCCTACTCTTGAATAATAATGAGTCAAGTTCAGGAATGCACAGGGGAACTCAAAAAAGCATAATCAAGAAGACAGACGAACTCTCAAAAGAATTGGAGAGTCTCATTTCTTGCATTTTACAATAGAGTTTTCAAGATTTCAGGAACAACGATGGTATTTAAATATTACGTAAGAATATAAAATAGATTATCTAGAAATATGTTCCTTTCATTATTATTATAAATTGATTAGCTGATCAGTACAAAAACTTATAATAAATGGGAGTTACAAATTTGGTTGCCACATATAAACAATATGTATCGAATTTTTTTCTCCTTCACGCCAACTTCTAAATTTGAATAACGCCGTCGTATAATTTCTTTCATAGTAAGAAAATGTGATGACAACTCTTCTCCCGCTGAGAATAGAAACCGTTGGAAGAAAGATTTACAGCACTTTGCCTCAAATAAATCTGGACTTTTATGGTAATAATAAAAACAAATTAACTTATTCATTATTCCTCTTACAATGCATTCAATTTCCATTTCTTTCGTCCTTGACTTAGTATCATTCTCTCTCTCTCTCTCTCTCTCTCTCTCTCTCTCTCTCTCTCTCTCTCTCTCTCTCCTCTCTCTCTCACTATATATATATATATATATATATATATACATATATATATATATATATATATATATATATATTATATATATATATATATATATATATATATATATATATATATATAATATATATATATATATATTTATGTATCTATATCTATCTATCTATCTATCTATCTATTTATCTATATTATATATATATATATATATTATATATATATATATATATATATATATATATATATATATATATATATTATATATATATATATATAACTTACATTCACTTACCGACAGACACACATATACAAATGTGCATATATACATATATATATACATATATATATATATATATATATATATATATATATATATATATATATATATATATGTATATATTATATATATACAGTATATATATATATATATATATATATATATATATATATATATATATATATATATATATATGTACATTATATATAATGAATATATATATATATATATATATATATATATATATATATATATATATATATATATTATATATATATATATATATTGTCAAGCCTCGTTATTCACGATAAATAGGTAACAGACAGTCACGATAAGCAAAAATTCGCGAATAAATGTTACACTATGGTAGGCTAGCTCCTAATCTAAAAATTCCCTGCCCTTTGCCACAAGCGGGTGCCAGAGCTGATGAATAACACAGTAAATTCTGCCTTATAGTTTTAATTCAGTTTCTACAACAGTTTATAATACTATGTACAGTGTACAGAACATTTACACACGTGCACTACGTACTGGACAGTGTAAGGTTACAGTACAGTATTGTGCCAAGGTAAAGTTTACCGAGTCGTCATTACCCCCTACTGTTGTGTACAGTAAAAGTTGTTCCTATCTAGTAATACTGTACTCTAGCATAATACACTGATACTGTAGTGTATATTACTGTAATATATTTACAGTAATATTATTCCAGTACAGCTTAACTGTACTTACTGTAAAAGTTCGGTGTTTTTGTTCAGACGACAATAACCTTCGCCGCTAGCATGGCGCTACTTCTTATGTGTTGTCTCTTCTGCAGTCAGTTACTGTATATTTATACTTTCTTAAACAGAATTATAGCTTATTCTATAAAATAAAACCTTAAATATCTTGATAATGATTAATTCTTTTAAATAGAACAAAAACATTGCATTTGATTACTTTTCAACAGTTGATCTCTCTCTCTCTCTCTCTCTCTCTCTCTCTCTCTCTCTCTCTCTCTCTCTCTCTCTCTATCAGATGAAGCCCAGGTAATATCTGGTGTGCCAGAAGGTACGGTATTAGCTGCACTGCTGTTTGTTATTATGATCTCAGACATAGACTGTGATGTTGAAAACTCCGTAGTGAGAAGTTTCGCCGATGACACAAGAATAAGTAGAGAAATTACTTGTGATGAAGATAGGAACTCACTACAAAGAGATCTAAACAAAATATATGAATAGTCGGAGATAAATAGGATGGTATTTAACTCCGATAAATTCGAATCAATAAATTATGGAAACAGAGAAGGAATGGTGTATGCATACAAGGGACCTAATAATGAGACAATCACAAACAAGGAAGCAATTAAAGACCTTGGTGTAATGTTAAATAGGAATATGTTATGCAACGACCAAATAGCAACACTGTTGGCAAAATATAAAGCAAAAATGGGAATGTTATTTAGACACTTTAAAACAAGAAAAGCTGAACACGTGATTATGCTTTACAAAACTTATGTACTTAGTACACTCGAGTACCGCAATGTGATATGGTACCCACACTACCAAAAGGATATTGCGCAAATAGAGAGTGTAAAAAGGTCCTATACTGCTAGAATAGAAGAAGTTAAGGACCTTGACTACTGGGAAAGACTGCAATTTTTAAAACTATACAATCTAGAAAGGAGAAGAGAACGCTACATGATAATACAAGTATGGAAGCAAATAGAAGGAATTACTGAAAACATCATGGAGCTGAAAATATCAGAAAGAGCAAGCCGAGGTAGATTAATAGTGCCAAAAAATATTCCAGGTAAACTAAGAAAGGCGCACAGGACATTAATCCTCTACGCACCAGCATCGATAATGCAGCGACCATTTAATGTGCTGCCAGCTCATCTAAGAAACATATCAGGAGTGAGCGTAGATGTGTTTAAGAATAAGCTCGATAAATACTTAAGATGCATCCCAGACCATCCAAGACTGGAAGATGCAAAATACACCGGAAGATGCATTAGCAAATCTCTGGTGGATATACGAGGTGCCTCACACTGAGGGACATGGGGGAACCCAAACAAAAAAATAAGGCAATAAGACTCTCTTTATATATGTATATGTATATGTATATATATATATATATATATATATATATATATATATATATATATATATATATATATATATATATATATATATATACACACACACACACACACACACATATATATATATATATATATATATATATATATATATATATATATATATATATATGTGTGTGTGTGTGTGTGTGTGTGTGTGTGTGTGTGTATGTGTGTGTGTGTGTGTATATATACCGATTTCGTTTTGGAAGCATTATTTCATTCTAGAAAATTACGATCATTTAAACAGTTAATTGAGGTTTAATAATATTGATCTTATGAAGACACCCACTATACATAGATTGATAAAACACATCCGGAATTTAAAACAAAAGTACATAAATGTTTTATTAAAACACAATTATTCAAATAATCTTAATTTTCTAGAATGAAATAAAGCTTCCGAAAAGAAATCGAATATTTAGAGAGAGAGAGAGAGAGAGAGAGAGAGAGAGAGAGAGAGAGAGAGAGAGAGAGAGAGAGAGAGAGATTTAGGGGGTCATTTCCTCCACACTTAAACTTCCCGTTACTCCTCCAAGTTGCTCATCTGCTTATTTAACAGTTGACAAACCTGTATCGCTAAAATATACCGCCTAGTCCTTGCTGACATTAGTTACCAATTGCAACAATAACTGTATGATTGTAGAGGTTTAATATTCTCCCATGAATGGCAGAGGCAAGGACAGTGACAGTGTCCTAGCATGACATTGCTCTAGAAACTGACCATATATACAAATGATCAGGGCCCAAGTTACGCTCTACTCATCCTAGGACCAGGGAGGGCTAGACAATAGCTACTGAGTTACCTAAAGGATTCCCCAAACCCCCCATCCTTAGCTCACAAAGATGAGGAGGTTCTAGACACTACCATAAATTATCGAATTTGAGCGGGTCTCGAACCTCGGTCCAGCATATCGCCATGCAGGGACTTTTCTAATAGACTGCCACAGCCCATGCATTTGTCTTATGATCTTGATAACATATGTTTTATGTGGATCCTTTTGTCATATAACGCTCTCTTATTTTTTAATATCGAGGGAGATAACCAAATACAATATAATTTTATCAGTTTTTCGGGAATATGGTATTTCTTCGCCATTTACCAAAGAGTATGCCAAATGGAAGTTTCCTAGATTGTAAAGTCAAAAATAAACTCTAACAAATAAGAATCATAATTATATATATTTTTTTCTTATAAACATTTATTCCAAATACAAAGCAAATCCCCCAACTCCCCGCTCTTTCTCTGGAAAATTGGATGCTTCAGCTACCGAAATTTGCCTGCCCTATCCACATCCTCTTTTTTTTCTTTTTCTTTCATCAAGTAAAGAATTCGGTGGAATGCCACCAATGCTTCGTATTTCATGCTTTCTCCCGAGACAGCACTCCCCTCTAAGGGCTTCTCTTCACAAGAAAGGCCACCGACGCCCCCCTCCCCCCTTCTCCCCACAAATTCTCGCCCACATGTGACACCAATAAAACCAAACTGCAAAAAATATTCCTTCCTCAACTTTTTGTTCATTTTCATATATCATGACCTATTCTTGGGAGTATTTGATCTGATTCAAAAGTGTTTCCCTGTGATATTGATATTTCTGTTTTGTTAAAATTTACTTTCTTCACATTTCATAGAATTCAAAAGAAAATAAATTTTTGATAATATATTTCAAAGTATAACTGAATGTTTCTAAACTTTATTAATGGCTCAAATGGTTACGATCTAACTAAAAATATATTCGAAATATAGTTTTAAATAAATAGTCATATGCAGAGAATATTATTTTTACTACAGTAAACCCCGTCTTTAATTTCTCTTCTGCTTATAACATATAAATATTACAATTTTCTTTAAACGTTGGATGTCTCATCATAAATGTTGATTAATAATGGTGTTTTTGTATTGCATTGAAAGATTGCAAATGAAACTGCTGATTATCATGTTATTATTTAGGTTTTTTTTTTTCATATGATCAATATGCCCCCACGGTACAATCTGCAACTATAGCTGTTACCAGGATTTTGTTTTTATTCAAATTTATGAACAATATTAATTTCCTTGACTTTATTACTGAATTATTGAATTAACTGACCTAGTTAATTTGAGAACATGTTTAGGGTATAATGGAAGACACAAACGATAAAATTTCAGATTCTACTAAAGAATATCACCATTCACATTGAGAGAGAGAGAGAGAGAGAGAGAGAGAGAGAGAGAGAGAGAGAGAGAGAGAGAGAGAGAGAGATACTGGAGGGAAATCCAGCATCATAATGGAGAATTATCGAAAGGTAAATATTTATCGGCGTTTTATTATAGTTTAGTTGTTGAAGTTGTATCAGGAAGTTGGGGGAATTAATTGCTTTTGTACTAGGTGTAAATCTTGCCCATCGTTGTGTTTATCTAGACTCAAGAGAATATATGAGCGTTATTTTTACGTTTGCCCATTCTGGAACGTTAATGTGCCGTGTTGTGGGACCTTCTAACAGAGAGATGTTGATAAAGAAGGCCATTAAAGTTAAATCAAATTGTGTGAGAGGGTGTAAATGTTATTGTTAGGTTTCTGTAATACAAATTCAAAGTTTATGAATAACAAAAATATATTGCCATTTGAACTTCGAAAAAGTGAGTACCCAAGAATACTGCTGTAAAATTACATATTACAAAGGCGATTACAAATTCATATTTGTTCTCTGTGAGTCGATGCTATTGGGGACACATAACCAGAAAAAAATCAAGTGAGTTCAAGCATCTGTGCTAGCTAATGACCTTCCTTATTTCATAGTATATTATATGACAATTTGACTAGCTGAACTCTGGACCTAACTTTGATAGAGACATTCCATGGCTTTCCAAGAGAAGATCAAGTTGATTATTCATAAAGTTTTGACATTTTCCTGGAATAGGTGTTTGGGAGACAATACAAAAATTACTTTAAAAATGATTTCACAGGTCTCGTTCTCTGAAATAAAGGACTAATTTGAGATGGAATACTATTAAAGAAGAACACCATTCACAATGAGAGAGAGAGAGAGAGAGAGAGAGAGAGAGAGAGAGAGAGAGAGAGAGAGAGAGAGAGAGAGAGAGAGAGAGAGAGAGAGAGAGAGAGATTAATCTTGTCAGGTGGATGGAAACTCAAAACTCAAAATCATAATGAGAAAATCACGAGACTTTAAATCTTCAGCCTTTAGTAGCGTTGAGATGAAAAATGTTCAACCTAACCCACATTTGTTTCATGAGGGACTTAACATTCATCTATAGAAGAATGAAATAGTTGGTGATGTTTATTTGAGCATTTATATCCGGATGGGGAAAAAAAAAAAATTCATTGTTCACCTTCCTGTACATATTAGTCTCTTGAACGGATATAAAATGAAAGCAGCAGGAGATACAAAGTATTGACTGTGGGGAGTTTAAACATTTATTTTTGCCCGTATTCTAAAAGAAATTTGAAATATATTTCAGCATTTTTCTGTCGGAGAGACGCATGAAAATGTTCCTTTATCGACGGCCCATGAATGTGTGATGCCTTTGACTTGTTACCAAAGGATAAAAAAGAAAAAGAAAATACAAATACGAAAAAGAAGTCCACATATCTTTCAAACAAATAACACAAGTCAATAGCTTCTGTTGAAGGAATTCAAGAACCGATTATTATTATTATTATTATTATTATTATTATTATTATTATTATTATTATTATTATTATTATTATTATTATTATTATTATTATCTGAGCTAAAACCCTAGTTGCAAAGCAAGATGCTACACGCCCAGAGGCTCCAACAATGAAAATAGCCCAGTGAGGAAAGGAAAATTTGAAAAGAGAATATTTTAAGAACATTAACAGCATTAAAATAAATATCTCCTATATAAGCAAAACAATATTTAATCGAACAAGAGGAAGAGAAATAAGATAGAATAGTGTGCCCGAGTGTACCCTAAAGCTAAACTTAAGTTTTTTGTTTTGAAGCCAATGCAAGTCAGGAATTTGATTTAAAGGTTGTTGTTATTATTATTATTATTATTATTATTATTATTATTATTATTATTATTATTATTATTATTATTATTATTATTATTACTTGCTAAGCTACAACCCTAGTTGGAAAAGCAGTATGATACAAGCCCAGGGGCTCCAACAAGGAAAATAGCCCAGTGAGGAAAGGAAACAAGGAAAAATAAAATGTTTAAGAAGAGTAACAACATTAAAATAAATATCTCATATATAAACTATAAAAACGTGAACAAAACAAGAGGAGGAGAAACAAGACAGAACAGCGTGCCCGAGTGTACCCTCAAACAAGAGAACTCTAACTCTAGATGGTGGAAGACCATGGTACATAGGCTAAGGCACTACCCAAGATTAAAGAACAGTGGTTTGATTTTGTAGTATCCTTCTCCTAGAAGAGCTGCTTACCATACCTAAAGAGCCTCTTCTAACCTTATGAAGAGGAAAGTGGCCAATGACCAATTACAGTTCAGTGACCCTTTGGATGAAGAAGAATTACAAATGATATCTCTCAGTGTTCGTCCCTTGATCTTTTCTTCTACCTTCACACGTATAAATGAAAGCCAATTATCCCAATTCAAAATATATGATTCACTTATTGGAAATATTCATAATAACCATTTTCATCAATGTAGGAATTGTCCCATTTCCGTAATATCAAAGTAAGAAACAACCAATAAAAGAATCGTACCCTTTTTATTTATCACGACAAGATTTCGCAGCATTAAAAGAAAGTAGATGGATTGGTAATTTTTTTTTTCAGACGACGGCAGAAACATCTTTACTCATTGTAGACATAAACAGAAACCGATCTCATTATGCATTGCTCATTTTTGTTTCATCATCATCATCATCATCCCAAAAAAAAAAAAAAAAAAAAAAAAAAAGGACCCTTATGCTAAATATGGGAGGGTATGTCTCATTTCTGGAATGTAATTTTTATTATTATTATTATTATTATTATTATTATTATTATTATTATTACTACACAAATACTTTTGGAGAATGTAAAAAAAAAAAATAACTCCAGATTTGAATGTACAAAAACACGAATGGGGTTTATCATCTTTTTTTTTTTTTTTTTTTTTTTTTTTTTAAGGCACATTTCAAGCCTCAATGAAAATTAACTAAACATTGATTCTCTTATGGAATTGCTCTGATTTCAACATTTTAACCTCATATATACCAGTTAAGTTTAAACATTAACAATAATAGCAACTGGACTATACCTTTGCAGAATGAATTCAGATATCATATTGTTCTCATCTGAGTTCATTGTTTCGCTTACAATAAACTTTCGGTGTTTACAAACTTGAAACAGGAAACTAGTGATAAGACTTTCCATCCCTTCTCCCTTTGTCAAAGTCATTTTCTCTCTAAATCACTTTCCTTTGTGAACTCCCAAATGCATTACTGAACGTGGTCCAATACTTTTCAAGGTTGGGAGGCCGTCAAAGGGATGCATCAGCTATCATAGGGGGAAAAATTATAGCGTTAAGCTTTAGAACCGCTCTGAGGACCAATCCTTTCCTTCTATACTAACTTTAATAGAGAAAGCTTTAAATCTTTCACTTTTAGATATAAATGAAATGATCTTTTTTTCCACTATTTCTTTTCGAAAGCTCTCCTCGTGGAGTTATCAATACAGTTCAAAGTTCCTGCGTTGGAGTCCTCAAAATGGAAAATGCCCGTGTTCCTTTAATCAGCAAATTATGTTCGTAGTTCTTAGCTGACCTTTTTTTCATAGGAGAGAGAGAGAGAGAGAGAGAGAGAGAGAGAGAGAGAGAGAGAGAGTATCTCCATCATAACAATTGTATACCATTAAATCGGTCGGGCCTCGACTGGGTAATCCTTCTCGTAATGGTGTGATATCATTTAAAAGGTGTTCAAAACATTCTCTCTCTCTCTCTCTCTCTCTCTCTCTCTCTCTCTCTCTCTCTCTCTCTCTCTCTCTCTCTCGTTAGGTGAATGTTCCTTCCTTCCTTCTTCAGAAACGTTTTTTGGCATAATTCTATCAAACAAAAAAGAAAAAAAAATGATAATGACACCCACTTAACAATCACTTGAAAATGTGAGACGCCAAAAGAAGAGACTCTATTGTTCTTCATGGATAACAAAGAAACAAATTATTTGTCCTCATTTAGTCTCGTTTCTCACAGTATGAAGAAATAGTTCCTTCCATATCTGACTTTCTCCCATTGGTACGCCTCCCTCCAAAACTTTGACAATACTTATTCCAGTCATGTCCAGTCATGTCTTGCCCTTCCTCCCATTTTCACTAATTAGTCTTACTTAATCTTTATTACCTTTTCAATATAGTGACCCCACCACGGTGAATTTTCCCGTCAGAAAAGCACTTAAACACGAATTTTATTCATCCTATTAACTTTTAATCTCATCGTTTATCTTGTTCCCCTTCCTGATATATTACGCCATAGGAGAATGAGGAAATTAAATAAAAAACGCAATTTTAGATTTGCAGTCGATTTATGACAATAGTAAAATGCAAATCATTATTTAAGCATAAATTCTTTTAGTATTTTCTACATTATTGATATTATTACTGCTCTTATTTTCATTATCAGCATTGTTATGATAATAATAATAATAATAATAATAATAATAATAATAATAATAATAATAATAATAATAATAATATTGCTATAATACTAATAACAACAACAACAACAACAACAACAACAATAATAATAATAATAATAATAATAATAATAATAATAATAATAATAATAATAGTAATATTATTATTATTATTATTATTATTATTATTATTATTATTATTATTATTATTAAAGGTTATGGCTATATTAGTAGAATTTATCTTATACAGTTTTCTCTATTTTTTCTGACCTATGTTTATTAAAACTCCTCAGGGGTTAAAAGAAATAGGTCCATGTATTTTTCAACTCGTGAAGTTAAGTCTATATTTGAATAAAAGAATGTCTCTTTAGCCCCTTTAATTTATAATGGACATAGGTTCCTTGTTGTCAACACTGAGTCACAAATAGAAAAATATGGTCAGAAAAATAATGAAAAGTCTGTAAAAATTAATGCTAATGATGTAGCCATCTTAAAAGAGGGACTTGTTCTATATTATTATTATTATTATTATTATTATTATTAAAACCCTCATTATTATCATATATTGCAATTATTATTATTATTATTATTATTATTATTATTATTATTATTATTATTATTATTATCATTACTGTTAATTTTATCCATCATTATTTTCCTACTCTTATTATTATTATTATTATTATTATTATTATTATTATTATTATTATTATTATTATTATTATTATATTATTATTATTTTGAATACCGAATAAACTATTGAACCACTCATTCATATTGATAGGCAAAGGAAACGTGTAAGGACAGCAACGACTTACTTCTTAACGAGAGAGAGAGAGAGAGAGAGAGAGAGAGAGAGAGAGAGAGAGAGAGAGAGAGAGAGAGAGAGAGAGAGAGAGAGAGACAGTAGCGGGATACGAAGCGTTTGTTTGGGATAACGTTCCAAAGTGGAAGATTGAAAGCTTTGTGTTATCAATGTCAGTAACAGTTTTGGGGAGGAAGGTTTGGTTCTCAGAGGGAAACTAAGCTTAGCCGTTGTCATTCTTGCCACCGAGATAGCTGACACGTCCCTTTGACCCTCACTCGAGCTTGAAAATTCTTGGGCCACGTTCAGCTATCCGCCAGGGAAGCTCACAAAGGGAAGTTAGTAAACAGAAAAAAATCCTAAATTCAAAAGCGTATAAAAATCGTAAGCAATTGTTTCCTGTGTTTTTATTTACAAATATTCAAATAACGAAACCTTCTTAAACGTGGGTTGTGGTGACCGGGTGGTAGCGTCCTTGTCTAGTGATTACCAGACAGGGGTTCAAAGTTCAGCTCAAACTCGTTAGTTCCTTTCTAAGAATGGGGTGGGGGGGAACCTATAGGTCTATCTGTTGAGTCATCAGCAGCCATTGCCTGGCCCTCCATGGTCTTAGCTTGGTTGGAGAGGGGGCTTGGGCACTGATTATATGTAATATGGTCAGCCTCTAGGGCATTGTCCTGCTTGATAGGGCAATGTCACTGTCCCTTGCCTCTGCCATTCATGAGCGGCCTTTAAACTTTCAAACCAATTATATATATCGAATCATTAGTCGTAAGGCGAATCCTCCTTGCCATTAATACTAATGGTCGAGTTTTACTTTTTTATAACAATTTAATGAAAAGTTTTTGAAGTTACGGACTAAAATACTGCTTATCTCGTTATCACTGTTAAGAGAAAGCTCTCTCTCTCTCTCTCTCTCTCTCTCTCTCTCTCTCTCTCTCTCTCTCTCTGGAAATCTTATTCCATTTTAAAGTTTCATCGTCCATTGAAATTATTTCATCATCCAAAAATCAAACATACAAAAGAACCAACTTACAGTCTGGAAGATTATACCGGCAAAAAACCTATATTTATTCGATCAATATTTCATCGTCCATTCTAGTTTAAAAAATAAATATAAATCCTTCTGTCTCAGTGGTCTCTGGAACCATGTTTTTTTATGAACCTTTCAACTAGCATGTCTTCCTGATAACACCTTTTACCGTTTCAGTGCCCATATTACATGGAAATAGACCCAAGTTGCTTTTCTCGTCTTCCTCACTATTGCAGTGGGAATGATCTTTGGCAACTTTTCCAAAAACTGCCAACCTTAGGGTTATTTACCTCATCATATGGGCTCTCAAGATATTATTTGTGTTTTTTCTATTACTATTTATTACTGGATACAAGTAAAGAAATAATCGTTATCATTGTATTCATAGTTGCTGTTTTATAAGTTGGTCCATATATATATATATATATATATATATATATATATATATATATATATATATATATATATATATATATATATATATATATATATATATATATATATATATATATATATATAAACATATTGGAGTAGGGAGACGCGTTCTGTTTTTTTATATATCCATTTATTTGCGCCGACGTTTCGTATCAGCTAGATACATTTTCCAGGCTGAAACAATCAAAAATCAATTGTGTATAAGTAAAAAGATACACACAACGTTTACCAACACCAAAATTAAAAAGCTTTTTAATAAATTAAGAATAAAAACAGAGTAAAAACAGGAACACAGAACAACAGTGAAAGGGTTTGGAGCGAATATAGAGAAACAAATTAATTCAATAATAATTATAATAATAATAATAATAGAAAATATATCATAATAATAATAATAATAATAATAATAATAATAATAATAATAATAATAATAATAATAGAACGAACAAGACACCTACCCACAGCGGTAGCGTAAGGAGAACTGACATGAAAAATTGTTATGGAAGGGAGTGTAAACAAAACAACAGGTAATTAGGCAATAAACAATTGGGTGGAAGACGACTGGTGGTTGAGAGAAGGTACAGTTAACTTAATCATTATTGATTCAAGTCAGTGGTTGGAGTAAAGGGACAAGAAATTTGGCGAGTTTATAGCTAGCAGTGTTAATGGAAGAAAGGATGGGTCTCCATTAACACTGCTAGCTATAAACTCGCCAAATTTCTTGTCCCTTTACTCCAACCACTGACTCACAACAAATATACATTAATAAACTCGGCCTCCTTTAAAGATGACATTATCACGCAGGACTCAGATCTGTACATGGCGAGCTTTGACGTGGAATCTCTGTTTACAAATGTTCCCGTTGTCGAGACTATCAACATCATTTTCGACAGGCTATTTCCCACTGACGATTGCTTGTTCAACAATTTTAATAGAACTCAATTCAAGTTGCTTTTAGAATTAGCCGTGCTGGATACGCCCTTTGTTTTTAATAATACGGTTTTTAAGCAGACTGAGGGGATGGCCATGGGAAGCCCTCTGGGTCCTACTTTTGCAAACATATTTATGTGCTCCCTGGAGGAGCGAGCTTTAGATGTATGCCCACCTAATATCCACCCACTCTTTTATAGACGCTACATAGATGACACTTTCGCCTTGTTCAGATGTAATTACCATGCTAATACCTTTCTTGAGTTTTTAAACAACCAACACCATAACATTAGATTTACGGTTGAAACAGAAACACAGAATTCACTTCCGTTCCTTGATGTGAGGATATCCAAGGACGAGTCTGGCTTTCATACTGGTATTTATAGAAAGAGTTACTTAATCTGAAATTCAATCCAACCCCAATAGTCCACAATGTCCCCAAGCTCCGTATGTTTGCTAGATTTCCCTTTCTCCATAATAATAAATTTAGGAAAAAATGCATTAACCTATTCAGTGAGCAATTGCCTGCCCTTAATTTAAAACTCATTCCCATAAACCCCCGAACTATAAGCTCACTCTTCCAAGTCAAAGATAAGATCAGCCCCCTGTTTGCCTCCGGTGTCGTTTATAAGTATAATTGTCCCAGATGTGATCTTGGCACTTACATTGGTTGCACCAGGAGGCTGCTAAAAGTCCGAATTTCCTCTCATCAGAGAATGAGCTATAGAACGGGTTGTCGACTATCAAATCCAGAACAATCTAACATAAGAAATCACAGTAAAATTTGCAAAACACACATAGATACCAGTCATTTTGATATAATAGGAAGAACCCGACATATAGACGAACTAACCACCCTTGAATCAATAATGATTAAGTTAACTGTACCTTCTCTCAACCACCAGTCGTCTTCCACCCAATTGTTTATTGCCTAATTACCTGTTGTTTTGTTTACACTCCCTTCCATAACAATTTTTCATGCCAGTTCTCCTTACGCTACCGCTGTGGGTAGGTGTCTTGTTCGTTCTATTATTATTATTATTATTATTATTATTATTATTATGATATATTTTCTATTATTATTATTATCATAATTATTATTGAATTAATTTGTTTCTCTATATTTGCTCCAAACCCTTTCACTGTTGTTCTGTGTTCCTGTTTTTACTCTGTTTTTATTCTTAATTTATTAAAAAGCTTTTTAATTTTGGTGTTGGTAAACGTTGTGTGTATCTTTTTACTTATACACAATTGATTTTTAATTGTTTCAGCCTGGAAAATGTATCAAGCTGATACGAAACGTCGGCGCAAATAAATGGATATATAAAAAAACAGAACGCGTCTCCCTACTCCAATATGTTTATGCTTGAGTAATTGCTCCTGTCTCTATACTTATATATATATATATATATATATATATATATATATATATATATATATATATATATATATATATATATATATATATATATATATATACGGATTTTGAGCGAAGCGAAAAATCTACTTTTGGGTGAGGTAGCCATGTCGTCCTGATGGAAGTTCCTATTAGGTAGCTTTCTAGGGTATATTTGACTACAGTGATATTCCCAGAGAATTTTACCTTAAGGTATCCAGAATTCTACCTCCTGGAGCGAATATCCCTAAATAATCTCACAGGGATATCGCAAAATATCAGAGGACGTATTCTTGACACGTCACATAGCTATCTTCACCCCGAACAGTATTAACGCTTCGAGGGGGTACAGTAACAAAAATCTGAAACGAGAATGGAAAGAGAGCCGCTCATAAAGCATCTCTCCAATTCCGTTTCCAGTGTGTATCTGATGAAGGCGGTAGCGCCCTCTTTATTCCTTGTAGAGATATACGAGGTGCTACAGATACTGTACTATAGGGAGGGGTCAATAAGCCTTTTTACAATAAAAGGAAGGGCGGGTCGATCAGGACGACATGGCTACCTCACCCAAAAATATATTTTTCGCTTCGCTCAAAATTCGTTTTTTGGGCTCAGGCCATGTCGTTCTGATGGAAGTTTACCAGAGCATTATTGTATCTGTGGATTCTCAATCGGTGCCGTACTCTCAAGAAAGTATTTTCCTGGTCCGTCTAGACCTAGAGACCTATGATGTTACCGTCATACATCATTTCATCTAAGCATGAACTATTTTAGTGCTTCCTGCCCCCTACAGGGAAGAGTCGTACTAGACTCTGGAAAAAGTCTCGAGGAGTACATAATAACTATGGATGACAAAATGACAAGCTTGTATAGTGGTCTTGCCCTATATAATATAAAGCAAAGTTTGTATAAGTTACCAATGTCAGTATGAATTTGTGACACCTTCCCAAATGTGACTACTCTTATTAACTATTGGATAATGGTTTTATCCACATAGGAACAAATTTTGACTCTGCCACTATCCCGTTAGGGTACCACGTCAACCCTTCCAAGGAAGGGTTAGAGTGAGTGGAGTTTTTCTTGAATCAGGGAACAGTCTTGAAAGACATACCATGATAAAAATATCCATATTTTAATCTTAATGCTCAGTACATTTCTAATAAAATTAGTGTTGAACTAGTTTATTAAAATTTAATAAACGTACATATCAGATCAACATTTATAAAATTTATAAAATGTGGATGATATGCGTTAAAGCATAAAGAAAACCAGTCAACAGAAAATATTGTTTCGTCTACTAGGAAACAGATTTGCTACTTCAATTGAATTGTTGATAATAATGATATAGTCTGTATACTGTTTACATACACTAGCGTAAAAAATGCTTGGCATAAGTGTCCGTATTATGCTATAGTTTACCGACGTCAATGGAGCAGTTCGTAAGGACATTCCGCGGCCTATCGCTCAGTGTGTAGTAACATAGAGTGACTACACACGCACCCTCTTAATTAATCGTCCCAAATTAATTACACTGTTCCTCGCAGACTTAAAACAGAAGGTTAAAGAATTCTACCTGCTGCTACCACAGATCTCTTAAGTTGCTCCACTTGCTTCGCATAGTGCATAAAGAACGCCTGGGATGACTACCAGCCGGTGTGCAAACAAGGATGCTCAAAGTCCATATAATTAAAGAAATTTTATGGAAGAGGCAACTTTCCTCGGATCATGACTAACGGGTGTACTGTCTGGATCCGTTCAAAGAATAACATGGGTGAATTTCGCCCTTAGTTATAGATAACTTTGAACCCAGGGTTTCTCTTCTGAACAGCTGTCCTCCCTTAAAGTCTGAAGTTCTATGAAGATAGACCTTTAGGAACTCCACTGGACATAGAGATGCATCTTCCTTCAGAGGGCAGATAATCTAGGGACCCCACCTGTTGGTGGGTAGCTTGTTCCTAGTAGGAAACGTTGGGTCTGGAAATAGATTCAGTTCACCCTCCAAGAACTGGACGTGGCCTTCCTCTCTAGAGAGAGCCACTATTTCACTAACTCTGGCCCCCAAAGAGAGCACAAACAGGAATAGGACTTAAATTCAAAACCTTCTAAGCACTTTCCTCATTGTTCATTATTTATACACAATGAGGAATCATATCTAATGACCATGCAAAGGGTCTTTGGAAGCGCTGAAGGGCTAAGCCCAGCATGGGCCTTTGTAGTTCATTAAGAACGTCGTTAGAAAGGTCGACCTGTAAGGCATATGGTATCTGACTTGTCAAGGCAGACTTGAACAATAGAATTGTGTTGGCTGCCAAACCTTGCTCATGAAGGCGAATGAAGAATGATAAATAGGAATCTGTCGGGATTTCTTTCAGTTTCTTCACCTTGACTAAGGATAGCTATTTCTTCCCTGAAGTCTCATAATGTCTTCTGGTTTCTTCCAAACGTCTAAAATGGGTTTTTAACACCGAATCTTTTTCTTATCTTTAAGGAGAGAAAATCATGACACGTAGGTTCCGTGTTTTCTGTGATGGAGCGAAGACAGTCGACTTCTGTACTCGCTGAGACAGGGACGGATCCGGTAGCGGTACGAATTTTAGTCGTAGTTCCAATGCCAGAGGGAACCACACGCTATTTGGCCACTTGTGGGCCACTATTGCTGATTTCCCTTTGAAGGATCTCAGCTTATCGAGGTCCTTCAAAAGGGGGTTCTGCGGAGGGAACAGATAGATACTGGACCATCTGTTCCAGTTCAGGGACATAGAGTCCACTGCCTCCGCTAACGGATCCTCGTCAGGGGACACGTAACGAGCTATTTTCTTGTTGTTTTTCGTCGCAAAGAGGTCTATCTGCAGCTCTGGGACTTGACCCGAGATGAAGGAGAACGATCCTGCGTCAAGGGACCATTCTGACTCTATAGGTGCAAACCTGGATAGAGCGTCCGCTGTCGCATTGTGCAACCCTTGAATGTGAACTGCTGAAAGGTGCCATTTCTTCCTTTCCGCCAAACGGAATATGGCCAACATCACTTGGCTGATTTGAGGTGACCTCGACCCTTGTCGATTCAGGCATCTCACTACCACCTCAATGTCTAGAACCAGTCTTATGTGGGTCGAGTGGCGAGGAGAAACTTTCTTCAGTGTCAGAAGTACTGCCATGGCTTCTAGAAAGTTGATGTGAAATGACTTGAAAAGATTGGACCAAGCTCCTTGGACTCTCATCTGATGAGAGTGGCCTCCCCAGCCTTCCATTGAATCGTCTGTGTGGATAGTTATTGACGGGGGAGGAGGTTGAAGAAGTATTGATTTCTTCAATTGCTTGGCATTGGACCATGTCTTGAGAAGCGTTCGCAGTTGAGTTGGTAGTGATCTTATTAGATCTCTTCGCGCGTTTGATGCAAATTTTCTCTAGACTACTGTTGCATCCTTAAGCTGTGCTCTTAGCACTGGATCTGTTATCGAAGTAAACTGTAGAGAGCCCAGCACTCTCTCCTGTTCACGTCTTGATATCCGTTTGGATTTCAATAGTCTCTTGACAGATCCTGCTATTTCTTTCCTCTTCTTACTAGGAATGGAAAGCCGATGTGACTCCAAATTCCAATGGATTCCCAACCACTGATATTTTTGAGCTGGAGAAAGTCGAGACTTTTTGAAGATGATCTTGAATCCCAGATGTTCCAGGAACTGGATCACTATCTTAGAAGCTTGCATGCATTCTGTCCTGGATACTGCCCACACCAGCCTGTCTTCCAAGTAGGCTACTACTTGGACCCCCTTTAGGTGTAATTGATGGACGGCTGCGTTCGCGAGCTTCGTAGTAACCCTTGGGGCTATGTTTAGCCCGAAAGGCATGGCTCTGAAGGCGTAAAGTTTTCTATGTAACTTGAAGCCTAGGTAGGAGGAGAGGTGACGATTAATTTAAACATGCCAATAAGCGTCAAACAAGTCTATGGAGACAGTATATGCCCTTCTGGGCAGTAGGGTCCTTATATGCTGAAGCGTGAGCATTTTGAACTTGTAGTCCACTATGAACTTGTTGAGTGGTGACAAGTCTAGAATGACTCTGAGTTTTTCAGAGTCCTTTTTTGGAACACAAAACAGCCTTCCTTGGAATTTTATGGACTTAACTTTCCGGATTACTCTTTTGTCTAAGAGTTCTCGGACATATTCTTCCAGAACGGGTGAGAAGTGTTGGAAAAATTGAGGAAATTGAGGTGGAGGACTGCTCCAGCTCCAACCTAGTCCATTTTTTATTAGGCTGTGGGCCCAGGGATTGAAGGTCCAGCGATCCCTAAATAGCTGTAGTCTCCCTCCTACTGGAAGTATCTTACTTCTGCTGTTGTGGACCTGAGGCCTTTCCTCCTTGACCGCGTCCTCCCCTGTATCCCCTTCCTCTTGAAGGGCGTCTAGAAGAACCTCTGGCTGTTCCTCTAGCTCTAGAACGAAAGGAAGAAGTCTGCCTTTCGAAGGCTGGGTTAAAGACTGGCGAATGTGTCGCCACTTGTTGAGGTACCAGCTGGTATGTGGTTGGATGTTGTGCCACTATCTGAGGCACCGTGGTCACAGGAAGTTGTTGTTGTTGCTGTCGGTAGGGTTTAGCCGGCTGAGAGAATGGCCTAGGCCTTTTTTGTCTACCTCTTGGGTTGGGGATCCTCATCCGGAGAAGACTTTCTCTTGAGATCTAAGCCCCACTTTTTGAGAAGGTTCCTATTCTCTGTGGCGGCCTTGTCTACTACCTCTTTAACCACTTCATTGGGAAAGAGTTCTTTACCCCAAATACGAGAGGAGATCAGTTTCCTCGGTTCGTGCCTCAGCGCAGCCGAAGCGAACATGAA
The DNA here is from genome assembly GCF_036898095.1 of Palaemon carinicauda. NCBI lineage: Eukaryota > Metazoa > Arthropoda > Malacostraca > Decapoda > Palaemonidae > Palaemon > Palaemon carinicauda. Next base: position 37,510,127 of record NC_090730.1, read on the forward strand.
CTCTCTGCAGGCTCTCCTAGCTTTAATAAAGCTATAGAGATCCTTCGTAACTGTGGCCAGATGGGTTTAGGCCACAACCATGAACATGTCCTGGTTCATGGGGTCACTTGCCATCTTTTCTAGTGTCGTTTGCAACGACATCGATGCCGCAAGTCTTTCCTTTGTCTCTTGCTCTCTACGCAAGAGAACCTCCGACAGTTTTGGAAGTGCCTCACCGAACTGGCGTTCAGCAATATCAGCTTCCAGCTTCCCGACTGAAAAGGTAAGGTGTACGTCTTTCCAGTCTTCTTGGTCCAAGGGCAAGGTCAGAAATAACGGCTCGCACTCCTCCAAGGAGGGGCATAGTTTCCCTGCCTCCACCGCCTTTAAAGCTGCCTTATATCTCTTTTCCAAGGAGGGAAAGGCTCTGGTAGGAGAGGCCACAAAGGAGGGAAGCTTCTTACTCAAGGCGGGCACCTTTGAGTTAGTGAAGCCCCTCTCTTTCATCGAGCTCGTTAGTAACGTCTGAGCTTTACTATGGTCAAAACTATGACCTCCTTCGGCTCCGTCTCCTCCTTTGAGGCTGGCTCCTTCTTAAGACGGTCATATCAGTCCGGATAAGAATCTTTGTTGGGCCAAAATTCCACTTCTTCCAGGGGAATTGCTCCCAACTTTTCTGAGATCACGATCTTCCCGGTTGTCATTGGCATGTGTTCGGCATACCTCCAAGAATTGGTATTTGAGCACAACGGAAGATCCTTCACGCTGAGCCGCTTTTGGGGCCCACGTGATGCTGCAAGTCTATGTATCTCCAGTTTCATTGCAGCCTCCTTCTCGTCATTCTTCCTTTGAATTTGTTGGATCATCTCAACAATGGAAGAAAGAGTCCTTCCCAGTTCATCTGGGATAGCAGACGATGTAGAAGGAACAGGTTCTGGGTCCGGAACCGATGTAACCGGCACTTCGTCGATTTCTTCCTCTTCTACTCGAGGAGCCTGGAACAGCTCCTCCTCCTGACCTTCTCCTAGAAGGTCCTTCTCAGTAGAATCCGACAACTCCAACATCCTATCGCCCAATTGGATGTCTTGAAGGGCGGCCGAGACTTCAGAATCTACCGGATTCTGGGCAGTTGGTATCTCCACCTGAGGCTGGGGGATGATTGCATCAGCCGATACTTTAGGAAAAAGGTAGGCCCTTTGTAATTTGAGAAATTGTTTCCCCGTTTTATGGTCAAGAAACAATGAAATTTTTTGCTGTGTTTGTATTCAATTTTACAAATAATATCTTGGTAAAGTGTTGTATATTTTACGATCTTTTCTGAATGTTATGGTATAACGTATATCTATGACGCATATAAATCACTTGTCAATTATGTGTTTACTTATAACCTTTTCGTTTGACTCAGAATTTTCATGGGAAATATGATAATATTTTTCAACCTTCATGCAGACAGACATATTAAAATCCGTATTTGGGAGGGGGGGGGGGGGTTTCAAGGAAAGGAAAAAAAATGGTAAATAGTGAAATATAACATCTCAACCTCTTATGGTAGACTTCTCAACTGCTACATCATTCTTTTTATTCATTCCAAGAATCATCAGATTATTCATTTGGAATTCCCACATAAAAGGGAAGTCCTCTGAGATTGTGTATGTGACCAAATTTCATCACATTCTCGTCAGCTAAAATATTAGGTTTAAAACATACACTCAAATATTAAGCGGCATTAATAGAAACCTTTACTGAACCAAACATTTCTCGTTTTACGTAAGGAAGGATTAGCCTTTCATTTGTCTTAAATACTAAGCTGTATTTATAGATTTTCTGTTCAAATCTATTAGACTAACAAAAAAGTAATTGCATATAACAATAACTGTATATAAGGACTTTTAAAGTTGGCGTTCAAACCTACTTCTTCATGTGTACATGGTTCTGCTTTCCCATAAACGATAATCAATGCGATCCTATGATACCAATATTTCAGAAATCAAATTGTCACCGAATTTCTACATGAGTTATGACAATAATCATACCTCCTATACAATTAACTGCCAAGCCTGAGAATAGGCAACTCTGCTTAACATAGATTAAATTTAATATCTCGGACCCAAATTTAAGTTTGGATTTGTATGGAGAGATTAAATAACACAATCTACAAATAGTCTTTCTTTCATGCAATACCTCCTTTTTTCCCCCAGGATTTCAAACCAATTCTCTTTAACAGATGGGAATGTTGTTTTCTAAAAGGACACACGTATTATTATTATTATTATTATTATTATTATTATTATTATTATTATTATTATTATATTATTATTATTATTATTATTAGTATTATTAAATGCTAAGCTATAACCCTACTTGGAAAAGCAGGATGCTATAAGCCCAGGGGCCCAAACAGGGGAAATAGCCCAGTGTAGAGAGGAAACAATGAAAAAATAAATTATTTTAAGAACAGTATCAACATTAAAATAAAAATTTCTTATATAAACAACAAAAACGTTAACAAAACAAGAGGAAGAGAAACTAGATATAACAAAACAAGAGGAAGAGAAATAAGATAGAATAGTGTGCCTGTGTGTACCCTCAAGCAAGAGAACTCTAACCCAAGACAGTGGAAGACCATGGTATGACTTTAATGTTCTCTCTTCTTTTCTTGTTTTAGCAGTTTGTGAAAATAAAATATACTCTTATGAATCGAAAGTTAACTGGATAATATAATTCTACCGACGGCACTTGAGAATATATATATATATATATATATATATATATATATATATATATATATATATATATATATATATATATATATATATATATATATATATATATATATATATATATATATATATATATATATATATATATATATATATATATATATATATAACAAATTCTTTCCCAAGGATGAAAAAAAATAATTCTCTTACGTAAATGTGAAACAACGGACTGTATCTATATGACATTCCCACGACATTTCAAAAATGCGCAAAATTTAAGAGTATGGCTTATTTTCAAAATGAAAAATAATTCATTTGGGAAATAAGTGTTACTATTTTATTTCTCTTCATCGCCGCAGACATTTTAATTCGCTTGTCACTTTAAGAATAAAATATTATAACGAAAGTGTCAGAAAAAGAAAAAATGGTCCAAACAATTCAAGATGTGATCCTGATTGTATCCTCTTATATCGTTGCATGAAGAATTCATTTGCATGAAGCCGACGTCTTGTATTTCCCGCTTCCTCCAGAGATGCCTTTCAGGGTCTCACCCCCCTGCCACCCACCCCCCGCCTCCCAACGTTTGCCCAAAGACTATTGCAAAATGTATTACCAAACTCATGAATAATTCACGAAGAGAACTAGTTACTTTAATATATGTCATTTTTGCGAATCTAATTCGAAAAGAAATATATACTACCACGTTTTTAGTTAGATATATGATTTTCTCTCCGCATATTACATACTTCAATTTATGCGCTTTATTATTTTACAAACACGAGCACTCTCTTTAGAGTCGGAATCCTCTCCTGAATAGGATTAGTTAGGAGGAAAGGGAGTCTTTACGCTGTCACTCAACTGTGAAGGAAATGGTCGATTCTCCTAATAGCGCAATGTCAGTAAATCAAGAATCATCATTGACTCTAGCGTGTCATTAGCTTTATTACTGTTTTGGTGATGGGATGCATTATCCTTTACCGGATAATTATATTTACAACAACAACAACAACAACTACAACAACAACAATAATAATAATAATAATAATAATAATAATAATAATAATAATAATAATAATAATCATCATCATCATCATTATTATTATTATTATTATTATTATTATTATTATTATTATTATTATTATTATTATTATTAGCCAAGCTACAACTCTAACTAGAAAAGCAAGATGCTATAAGCACAAGGGCTCCAATAGGGCAAAATAGCCCAGTGAGGAAATGAAATAAGGAAATAAATAAATGATGAGAATAAATTAACAATAAATCATTCTAAACACAGTAACAACGTCATTATTATTATTATTATTATTATTATTATTATTATTATTATTATTATTATTATTATTTATCACTTTATTTCAGCTAAAGTTGGCAAGCATGCAATAGCAAAAAGCTCTATATATATATATATATATATATATATATATATATATATATATATATATATATATATATATATATATATATATATATCCGGTCACGCTCACCGGCATTGCCAGACATATAACTACTCGGTCTCTCTCGGTCGGTAAAAAGGAGGGAAGGAATTGTAATACACTGGTAAAAGGGGTACCCTGAGAGGTACACCCGGAAACCACAATCTCCCACAAATTGCCAAAACTGCTGTGCTGTAACTAGGAAAGAGGGAGGGTTGGGAGAGGTTGAATATGTGTGTGTGCATGTTCGTGTGTATGCATATCTATCTAAATATTAAGTCATTTTTTAACGTATTGCGTACAATAGTTTATTGATCAATTTCTTCATATCGCCCGTTTCAATTCTAGTCCTGGATAGTGCCATAGCCTCTGTACCATGGTCTTCCACTCTCTTCGGTTAGAGTTCTCTTGCTTGAGGGTACATTTTGGCACACTATTCTATCCTTTTTCTCCTCCTCTTGTTTTGTTAAAGTTTTCATAGTTTATATAGGAAATATTTATTTAGATGATGTTACCGATCTTAAAATATTCTATTTCTCCTTGTTTCCTTTCCTCACTGGGCTATTTTCCCTGTTTGGTACCTTGGGCTTATAACATCTTGCTTTTCGTACTAAGGTTCTAGCTTAGCATCACAGGAAAAAGAAATAAGCAAAGACAAGAAACAACAAGACTGCAGAGCTCCTAAAAATCAATGAGAGAGAGAGAGAGAGAGAGAGAGAGAGAGAGAGAGAGAGAGAGAGAGAGAGAGAGAGAGAGAGAGAGCGTTTAAATGTCATTTCATGAAAATGTAAATAAAAGCCAATATAACCGGAAACAGAGCATCACCACGGAGAACATTCTAAGGAGGAAGATTTAAAGCTTCGCTTTATCACAGTTGGTAATGGGAGGGGAAGGAAGATTATGCCTCTGTAGTAGCGATTCCAAAGCTTAGTCATCGTCATGTTTTCTTCTCAGACACGGGCATGTTCCTTTGAAGCTCACTCAAGCTTCAAAATAAATGGGCCACGTTCGGAAAGTCACTAGGGACTCCCATAAAAGAGAGTTATTGATAACGAACAAAACATGCGATGGCTAAGAGGGCACAAAAGGTAAAAGGCTTTGCTGTCTGCCTAGAAAGGTCTGGTTTCTATGTTTGTAAAAAAGAATGTTACGATTGCTAAATTTTATATCTACTTAGAAAGAGACACTGAAATATGGAAAATTAGTTTTGATAGACACTGGAATATGCTGAATTAGTTTTAGGAGACACTGAAATATGGAAAATTAGTTTTGATAGACACTGGAATATGCTGAATTAGTTTTAGGAGACACTGAAATATGGAAAATTAGTTTTAAGGAACACTGAAACATCGAAAATTAGTTTTAAGAGACACTGAAATATGCAAAATTAGTTTTAAGAGACATTGAAATATGGAAAATTAGTTTTAAGAGACAGAAATATGGAAAATCAGTTTTAGGAGACACTGAAATATGGAAAATTAGTTTTAAGAGACACTGAAATATGGAAAATTTGTTTTACGAGGCAATGGAATATGGAAAATTAGTTTTAAGAGACACTGAAATATGGAAAATTAGTTTTAAGAGACACTGAAATATTGAAAATTAGTTTTAAGAGACACTGAAATGTGGAAAATTAGTTTTAGGAAACAATGAAATGTGGAAAATTAGTTTTAAGAGCCACATAAATATGGATAATTAGTTTTAGGAGACACTGAAATATGGAAAATTAGTTTTAAGAGACACTGAAATATGAAAAATTAGTTTAATGAGCCAAGGAAATATAGAAAATTATTTTTAAATGACACTGAAATAGGGAAAAAATTTTTTTGAGAGACACTGAAATATGGAAAATTAGTTTTAGGAGACACTGAAATATGGAAAATTAGTTTTAAGAGATACTGAACTATGGAAAATTAGTTTTAAGAGACACTGAAATATGGAAAATCAGTTTTAAAACACTGATATATGGAAAAATAGATTTAAGAGACACTGAAATATGGAAACTTAGTTTTAGGAGACACTGAAATAGGGAAAATCTGTTTTAAGAGACACTGAAATATGGAAACTTATTTTTAAGAGACGCTGAAATAGGGAAAATTTGTTTTAAGAGTCACTGAAATGTGGAAAATTAGTTTTAAGAGACATTGACATATGGAAAAATAGTTTTAAGAGACACGAAAATATGGAAAATTAGTTTTAAGAGACACTGAAATATGAAAAATTAGTTTTAAGGACATTGAAATGTGCAAAATTAGATTTAAGAAACACTGAAATATGGAAAATTAGTTTTAAGAGATACTGAACTATGGAAAATTAGTTTTAAGAGACACTGAAATATGAAAAATTAGTTTTAAGGAACACTGAAATATGGAAAAATATTTTTAAGAGACCCTAAAATATGGAAACTTAGTTTTAAGAGACACTGAAATATGGAAAATTTGTTTCTAGAGACACTGAAATATGGAAACTTATTTTTAAGAGACACTGAAATAGGAAAAATCTGTTTTAAGAGACACTGAAATATGGAAAATTTGTTTTAAGAGACATTGAAATATGGAAAGATAGTTTTAAGAGACACTGAAATATGGAAAATTAATTTTAAGGAACACTGAAATATGGAAAATTAGTTTTAAGAGACACTGAAATATGGAAAATTAGTTTCAAGAGACACTGAAATATGCAAAATTAGTTTTAATAGACACTGAAATATGGAAAATTAGTTTTAAGAGACACTGAAATATGGAAAATTAGTTTTGAGACACTGAAATATGGAAAATTAGTTTTAAGAGACACTGAAATGGGGAAAATTAGTTTTAAGAGACACTGAAATGGGGAAAATTAGTTTTAAGAGACACTGCAATATGGAAAATTAGTTTTAATAGACACTAAATTATGGAAAATTAGTTTCGAGACACTAAAATATGGAAAATTAGTTTTAAGAGACACTGAAATATGCAAAATTAGTTTTAAGAGACTCTGAAATACTCAAAAATAGTTATAAGAGACACTGAAATATGGAAAATTAGTTTTAAGAGACACTGAAATATGGAAAATTAGTTTTAAGACACACTGAAATATGCAAAATTAGTTTTAAGAGACACTGAAATATGGAAAATTTGTTTCAAGAGACACTGAAATATTCAAAATTAGTTTTAAGCGACACTGAAATATTCAAAATTAGTTTTAAGACACACGGAAATATTCAATATCAGTTTTAAGTAAAATGTCTGCTGTTATAATTTCCATAATTCAACAATGTCTACTGACTTAGATTCATCGCAAGATTCTGATTAAATATGATGTCAAAAACTAAGATTCTTCCCTTTTTTTTATATAGAAAAATTACTTTTAGATTTTCTCGAGATTTATGATGATGATATTTGCATTCAACAACAGCTTCTCAAGATTAAGGTCATATCATCGCTCCAATCCTTCCATAGCCCAAAGGAAAATCCCGATTGAATAAAAATAATTATTGATTATATTCTGTCTGCTTGTTTCTTTGTTTGTGACCAACTTGAAAAAAAAAAGAAAAAAAATGCTGAGTCGATTTTGACCAAACTTGGTAGTCATGTTTGCTATGACATAAGGATGAATCGGTTACATTTTGAATTAAGTATATCACAATAAAAGTACGTAGCAGTACTTTGCAAGTAGTCGCCATGTGGTATATGACCCAAAAGACAATTTTTTATTAAATTTTGAAGAAAATAAATCGAAGTAAAAGTACGTAGTGGCGTTAAGAGCAAAATATGACTGCTTAACGTGGCGAAGGCATGCTCTCTATTTAGTGCCCATCTAGTTAGATATCGAAATGAAAGGTAAATGAGCAGGTAAAACTTGTCTTTCTAAAGCAAATTTAAACTTTTGAAACCCTAAAAAATGTAACTGCTTTTATCGCACTCACTACCCATCTTCAATTGCATTAAATTTTAACTTTTATCCTCTTTTGCATATTAATAAACATCTCTCTATCTCGACTTATGTATTCTAAGTAATACATCTTTGACCCATGGAATTTTTTCATTGAAGACAAAATTGCAAAGCTTTCAAAGAAGACCTTACTTTTATTAAGCCTATTTTAGACAAAATCCACAGGCTATCACCCCCTAAGGAAAGTATTTGCTCTCAGTGCCCATCACGCAGTACACTATGGATTACTTAGGAGTCTTTAGAAGGTTCCTTCGGACTGTAGCTACGCTAGCTTGGCATCCTATTTCCCCTTCGTTCCACCAAATCTACAAACTATCACCTAGTAGGAGGGTAATGTTCTCAGTTCAAAACACGCACTACACTATAAGAATCATTTGGGGGTCTTTAGAATGTTCCTTTAACCCGTACCTATGCGAGTTTCAACCTTATTTCCCTTCGTTCCAGCTACCTTTCATTAATTTGGCTGCCCAGTCTCTTCTAACTATTATTTCTTCGTTCAACTGCAGGGATTTCACCTAGTTACTCTTTGGCATTGAATGGCCTTAGAAGCCAAAACTCCTGGTTGTATAACGAGAATTACATTAATCAATTAATCAAAAGTTATCATAGATTCGGGTTTAATGGAAATAACGAGCAATCCTTTTTTTATTATTACGAATATTTTGTCACTAATCGAAACAACTATTCTATTTTGAGTTTCCCTGCAAAATATTGTTATCAATATTTACAAATAATTTTATCAGTTTTAGTTTCCTCGTTATTAGCCACTATTCCCCTGGGGCTACCCTTCACATAACCAATTCTTGCCTGAAATATTCCAATTTCCTATAATTAAATTGCCATAAATCCTTCAACTAATAACTTCTTCCTTTTCCCTTTATCTAACTATTTCACCAACATTATTCTTTGACACTGCTTTATTCACAGACCTTTTCAACATATCCTCACCTACCGCTAGTCACCAACATTACTCTTCATACTACTCTATAGAGACGTCTAAAGAAAATTAACAACACTAAAATTTCTACAAGAACGTTCGTAGATCTTATTTCATGGTGAGAATCGGTAGCGTTCTTTTCGTTATTTAAATACGTACAAACAAATACTTGTGTATATATATATATATATATATATATATATATATATATATATATATATATATATATATATATATATATATATATATATATATATATATATATATATATATACATATATA
>NC_090730.1:37529428-37531928 GCF_036898095.1 Palaemon carinicauda
ACGTTAAACGAATGACGCTTCATATTAAAATGTACCCGCTTTCAGGATTTCCAAATTAGGTTGTCAATCCGTTTTAAAAGTCTCTTTGAGGGCAGGGAGAGCTTAAAAGAATAATGTATTTAGTCATAAATGAAAGGATTCGCATAAAGCTGCAGCTTTAATTTAATTTGATAACATGATTACTATACATCTGGAATTAATTAAAAATTATACATGGTTGGAGTAGGAGAGGATAATGAGTTAAATGTAGTTCGTTATTATTTTTAATATTAGTATTGCTACTGCACTATTTAAAATTTGCATAAAAACGATAAAATCTTGGAATAGATGTTGTCAGGCATTTACCATTTCAAAAACAGATACATTGACGTAAAGGAGTGATATTATGGCCATCAACCTGTAAATGATAATAACAAAGTAGGGTAAAAATTACGGTCGCCTGTATTTTACTGAAATACGGCTGAGAACATATTTTCATCGAGAATTTCCGATTGAAATTACGGATTTTTTAAGTGTAATGTTGTTATTATTAGCTACAGTAGCTAAAAAGAAAACTCAACTAGATATATTTGTCTATCAAAAAATGAAAAATGGGATGAACTCTTAACAATTTAAAAATGCATACATAAGATGGCATATGCACGAGAAAACCCATGTTGGATTCTCAAGAAAAAAGAAGTTATATGCATATATATATATATATATATATATATATATATATATATATATATATATATATATATATATATATATATATATATATATATATATACACACACACACATATATATATATATATATATATATATATATATATATATATATATATACATACATATATATATATATATATATATATATATATATATATATATATATATATATATATATATATATATATATATATATATATATATATATATATATTGAAATTGCGGTCGCCTGTATTTTACTGAAATACGGCTGAAAAAAGTATATCTTTAAGGGGAATTTCAGATTAAAATTACGTTTTTAGAAGTATAACTAAAAATACAACAATCCACCAAAACAGAGATAAGTCACCGGAATTTTATTGAGATTAGAATATGTTCAATACTGTTACAATTACTGTGTCTAAATTCATTAACATTTCGATATAAATGCTATTTTTTCACCAATATTTTCTCTCCATAAAATTCCCTTTCCAAACTCCACATCAGTAGAAAATAAAATAAATATACCAGGTGGAACAAAACTATGATCTTTCGTCACATTAAGCATTGAATCAATCCATTTTTTTACAAAGAAGGAAGGCTATAAATCTCGGAAATCAGAATAGACAGAAATTCTTAGCTCAGCAATAAAAGAGAAATGTAACCTTGAGACGGGAGTTATGTTGCAAGAAACCTCCTTACAAAAGAACACCATTCAAGGGTTGTGGTGACCATTTGGAAACGTCCCTGCCTGGCGATCTGATGGACTGGGATTCGAATCACGCTTAAGCTCAATAGTTCCTTTTAGTGTCTTCGACCTCACTATTCTTGTAAGTTAAGGATGGAAGGTTTGGGCGAGCCTATAGATCTACCTGCTGAGTCATGTGCAGCCATTGCCTAGCCCTCCGTGGTCCTAGATTGAGTGCAGAGGTGACTTGAGAGCTAACATGTGTATACGATATGTGGACAGTCTGTGGGGCATTGTCCTGCTAGCAAAGCATTGACATGACCTTGTCTCTGTTATTCATAAGTGGCCTTTAAATTTTTAACTTATACAAATTTCTAAGAATATAGGTTGGCCAGTAACTGCGAAACTAGTATAGTTATCTGTTAAGGATAAATATGAACTGTTATTCATTAGCTTTTTCATTTTCCTTCGTAAGAAATGCCCAGATGAGTGCACAATATGAATCAATTGTCACGACTTTGTCAAAAACATATATAAAAAACCTCCCACTTTCACAGATTCGAAAAGCCAAAACAGGCAAATCCTCCTAAACTTGTTGTAAACAGTTTAATTATGAACATTCCATTTTATCAGAAATATTGTAAAAAAATTTGGAAAATTAGTAAACAAGTGCTTTTACTTATTTCCCAAAGGTTCATAAAAGACCTAATTGTAGGTAGTAGGTTGGCAGAGCCACCCCTTGAGATACTACAGCTAGAGAGTTATGGCGTCTTTAGACTGGCCAGACAGTACTACATTGGATCCTTCTCTCTGGTTACACACACACCGAATAGTCTGGCCTATTCTTGACATATTCTCTTCTGTCCTCATACATCTGACAACATTGAGATTACCAAACAATTCTTCTGCATCCAAGGGGTTACTGAACTTAAGTGACTACATTCCTCTTGGTAAGGGTAGAAGAGACTCTTTAGCTATGGTAAGCAGCTCTTCGAGGAGGACAGTCCAAAATCAAACCATTGTTCTATAGTCTTAGGTTGTGCCATAGCCTCTGTACCATGGTCTTCTACTGTCTTGGGTTAGAGTTCTCTTGCTTGACGGTACACTTGGGCACACTGTT
>NC_090730.1:37536928-37539428 GCF_036898095.1 Palaemon carinicauda
GTGAATAAATGTAGGATTTGGAGGCTTTATTGAATCCAAGAAGATAGAGTAAGAGCGCGTGTAAGACTACAGTGAATGTTACGGTATAATGTGGAATTTTGAAGCATTGTTTATAAATATATATATATATATATATATATATATATATATATATATATATATATAAATATATATATATATATATATATATATATATATATATATATATATATATATATATATATATATATATATATATATATATGTGTGTGTGTGTGTGTCTGTATATATATATATATATATATATATATATATATATATATATATATATATATATATATATATATATATATATATATATATATATATAGTGTGTGTGTGTGTGTGTGTGTGTGTGTATGTGTATGTATATATATATATATATATATATATATATATATATATATATATATATATATATATATATATATATATATTAATATGTGTGTGTGTGTGTGTATAGTTGCATAAACCTACATGAACATAAACTATAAAACTTTATCCAAGCAAACCAGGCTATTTATTCCATGATGGAAAATTCTACCCATTTGTTGGACAGCACCGCTCGCTCCTCAGTAAATAGGAAATAGAGTAACACAGTAACTTCCTTCCCGAAATAAATCTGCTTTGGAATACATTATATCCATCTCTTCTTCATCCTTCATCAAGGAGGTCATCCTCTTACTCTTCCTCCTCCTCCCTCTCTCCCTACTCATCTAAGTAAAGTTTGAGGGCTTCATTAGAGGCGGAGTCTGCTTCGTATTTTACCCGAAAAGTTCAATTCGGTGCCAGAAACTTATTTTGAATGCTGAAAAGTTTAATTCCTGGCAAAACATGGTATTGCATGTATCATTCATTGTCGATATATTTAAAGGTTTTTCCCTTATTTCCTATACTTGGCATTTTCTTCTCGTAAGACCACTATCGTTAGCTATACTTCAAATTATTCGTTGAAAAAAATCATACATTAATAACCATATATACATGATAACGGATTTTGTATATAAGGAAATATTTTATTAGTTTTTATATTATTATACTATATGCCGAATGGTGCTTAATTATTAGAACATAAAAACGTCAAAACACTGAAGACGAGATTGACAAGGCCTCTAAAATAAGATCAGGTTCGCTCGCTGAAGGATCTTGGCCATCACCGTGTTGTCTTCCAACTGCCTCGGTCGTCTCGCTTTTGTTATACAATCTGAAATTCTTCAAAGTTTAAATTCTGGTCTGTTTCTGAACTTACTTTTTCTAGGGTCTTTTTGGCTAGGGGAATCTTACTAGTATTTTTTCCTTAATATTAATTCAAGAAATTTTCTAACTACATTCCTCTCAAAACAAACGAATTAAGAGCATGTTAATATGTTAGAGTAACGATAGAATATGTAAAAATTTATTATTAAAAATTTCTGTGTTTTTACAGTTCAATTCCGGGTGAGATGATAATTACAAACTTTGGAACTCAGCTTTCCACAAATCATGAAATAATACAGCAAACAATTCCCATCTAAAAAAGGAAATCGACCTGAATGAAATAACGAATAAAGCCCTATTTTCCAAATCATGTTTACCCACCAGAATTTCGGTGCCCTTTGAAGAGCGAATTATATTCGCTAATTAGAGATTTAAACGAGCAGTGCATCCATGTTCCATTTCTCTATAAATGCATAACCATCGCATTTCGAAAGATTTTGTGAAATTTTACACAAAGATATGCAGACGTTAACGAATTGTCGGATTTGGCTGGAACATTTATCAGTTTTGAACTCACATTTTCAATTGAAATATCGGAATACGATGTCGTGTTTTTGAAAGTAAAATCAAATATGCAGTCGAGTCAATGTATTTTTTATTACAGCACATTCCCCGGCTTCTGTTTTTATTTATCTCGAGTTAATCAGGCCACTTTTGGAAGGATGTTTTTACTCCCTCATATTTCCTATGAAGTTTTCGCATTATTCTAAAATAGAGAATGTTTATTTTTTTACTTGAATACTTTCCTCATTCATGTTATGGCTGACCGCACCTTTTGAATCTTTCTTATCAAGAGTTGAGATTTAACACTCCTTTCTGATTACTTCATTTATCTCGTCATCATTTCAGAAGTGGCAATGTCCGCTTCATTGGTTTCCAGTCGTAATGACAGGTTGATGAACTAATCTCTCTCATCTATTCTTTCTTTTTCTTTTAATTGTTTTCTTGTTATAATTTTCCCCTTAGAATGTCTGCAGTATTCACTTGGCGTAATTTCTCATAGTCATATTTCATTTATTCGAAAGGGCTATATTTAGTATGACCAGATTTGTTTTTCTGTAAAAGCGGGACATATATATATATATATATATATATTATATATATATATATATATATATATATATATATATATATATATATTATATATATATATATATATATATATATATATATATATATATATATATTTATATATGAATAAATATATATATGTATATATATATAT
>NC_090730.1:37551928-37556928 GCF_036898095.1 Palaemon carinicauda
TTAATATTTTTAATGATAATTAGATTTTCCGATTTGAATTGGACAATGTTAATTTCAAGTCAGAGGAAATCGGGTTTTGGTTCAGTTGGAGGACAGGAATAGATTTAAAAAGGCCTCCAATTGGTTCTTTTGGGAAGACCAAATTTGATAAACAATCCTTGGTTGTTTCGGCAATGTTTATCTGGGCTTATTTCTCGTTCAAACTTCATCTTGTCTTTAATAATTCAAATAAAATCAACTTTTACCAAGAAAGGGAAGACGACTATGAATCTGTTAAAACTAAGAAAATAATTAAGCTAATCATTTTATATTAATTTTTCTCTAAATCATGTTATTTTAATACACGTTTTATTATATTTTTAATATTGACACAACAAACATATCTCGTAATGAATAAAATAATTTCGATATTTGAAGGAGTCGACCATTAGAGTATTAATTGCGGATATTAAAATTTAGGAGAGATTAATTATAGTAACATAATCATATTCCATTTAGAGGTCTCCTCCCTTAGTGAATACACCCATTAGATATGCCATTACACATCAGGGAGTCGAACACAATTGAGAAGTTTCCTACTTCCGAATAATAATGGCTAATTAACCTTATCTGAGACTCAACTTTCTCTGCTCGTGTTTAACCTGTTGCTGCTCTTCACTAAACTCCCTTTCAACTTTGATGGTCATTTAATGCTTCATCTTTTGCTACCGACATTAGTTCGGGAAAATACTATTCGAAATAAGAAGAGAAAGAAGAAAAGGAATTATAAGGAGAAGAGATACTAACTGTACTTGAAAAAAAAAAGAGGAAGAAATATTTGGTCCTCGGAACAGCTTCTTTGATCTCCATCCACCACAAAAGCAAAGGCAATTCAGCTAACTATCGAGGCTACAAAGTTATCGGGTATTTGTGAAAATGGATGGATGGCCTCTCTCCCCCCTCCTCCCTCTCCCCCCTCTTCCCTCCCCTCACCACCTCCTCCATCTCGACCTCCTCCAGCGCTTTATTAACTTACAGCCCGAAGTTGCTCTTGTTTAGGTTTCGGGAACTTTGCTTCTATTACCTTATTTTCCTTCTCTACATTTTTCACATTCTCTTAAGGTCATCCTTCCTAATGCCAATTCATTATAAAGATTCTCATCATATCTATTTTTATCAATTGAAAGTAAATTGTATACTGTATTTATGTCAGAAAGAAAAGAAAAACACCATTCAATTATTTTTTTTCTTTTGTTTCCGATTGCCATTTTCAATACTTGAAAAACAACTCAGCCAAAGAATTCAGTAAATTTCGATATTTCCGGCTTATTATTTTTTTTTATTTTGCATCTAGAAGAGCTTTGATTAAATTCCTTAGCAAATTCAGGAGAGGAAAAGGGAGGTTTATTTTGGATTTGATTTGGGAGCTGATGAGTTTTGAGGAACAGTATAACGAGATTATCATTACACTAGCATCTATGATTATAGGGGCAAGAGGCAGGTCACTGAGCAGTCACATGTTGTTCTCAAGACTGAACAAATACCCGACTGATCAGCCCCAGCCTCTCTATACACCCAAACTAGGACCTTGGATAACCAGGTAATAGCTGCTGATATCTCAGAGGATTAACTTACTGTGCCCCCAGTAGAGACTCCCTCCTTCCTTACCATAATTTACATATGAGGTAAGGCCATTGTGAAGGGAACTCGAAAGTAGGACCAACAGCCAGAAAAATACTAAAGAGTCCATTCATATACAACTTTTTTTTTTTTAAATTTTACAGCCAGAATTTTCTAGCTGATTAGCATAAGAAAGATACAGTATGACTTTTGTCGTCTGGCAGGAAAATTGGAAACGCCATTCAATATTGGCAAAAATCACACCAACCATAACATAATCATAGGAACTTTAAACTGTCTGTCATAAATGAATAAAAGGTATAAATTTGGTGTCTTATCAAAACAGCCTACAATGCTTTTAAGAATTTGGAAATAATCTGATTTATTATTGATAAAGTCTATCAACAAGAGGTTGAGTCAGGCTTATTGTGGGAAGCGGTGCCACGTTTCCAGTCACAAAGGTCATATTGTAGCCTATATACGAGAGGTAATTGATAAACGATGGCTCTACTTTTTTTTTTCTTTTTTTTTCTTTTAGCTGGACAGGCTAACTTTTCCTTTTTTTATTCGCAGCCAAGCTTGTGGAAATCTTAAAGTTTACCAATTTTCTCATCTCCGAGATTGAACTTCAAACGATTTCGTTTCTCCATCCTTTTTGTAGTTATTTTTTTTTCTTAGATTTCTGTGGTACAGTACGTTATTCATAATAAGTGAATCAAAATTTTATCGTTCAGATTAGTCTCCTAACTTAGTTTTTGTTAGACATAACTTCATCATCCTATTATTTGGGTAAAAATGTAGTTTACTTTTCCAATTGAGAATAGATTCCAAAGATGATGAATTACATTACGTTATCAGAAATGGTTTATTAATGTAGTTTTCTCTCTTTTCAAATACGAGTCTAAATAAACTCTTACTTTTTCATTCCCGTTCTGTTACTCATTTCCTCAATCTAAGGATAATTAAGTTCTTATACCCTCTCCGATACATTTCAGCTGTTTTATAAGTATTTTCTTTTTGCTTCGTATGCAATGCCGAAGGATGCATCCCCCATCTTTTGCTATCTCCCTATTGCTTGCTTATTGCAAACCGACTAATGTAAATGAATCGATCAGTAAATGATGACAGATGAGCTACCTTGCTATCTCTTACTCAACAGACGAATGACGATGAACATCGAAGATCGTACTCTGCTCCAAGCTGTTGACTTGAATAGAAGATCGTCATTTGTTTTAAGTATGGAGAGGCAAACAACATGACAGGAGCTTCTCGTCTGGAAGCTTCGATGAAGCCCTTTGGAACTGAGAGTCGTACCTTCGCTGCAATAGGTTCAATGAAAGTCGGAATATATCATATTATCATATAAGTAATGTTGCAAATTAATCATGAACATTTAGGAGACCAAGGAGGCTTATGTTATTTATTAGTTATTAAACTCAAAAACTGACGCATGCGGCCAAGCGCTTTTGCGAATGAATCTTGGTGTAATTTGATGTTAGAGAGAGAGAGAGAGAGAGAGAGAGAGAGAGAGAGAGAGAGAGAGAGAGAGAGAGAGAGAGAGAGAGAGAGAGAGGAGGGGTGCTTAAATTCTGCTTATTTTCATTAACGTCAAAACAGTAAAATCAACCATTTATATTTAATAAAACATTATTGAAAAACACTGATGAAATATTAAACAAAGAAACTATTATATAACTGAAACTAGAAGGAAAATTATTTGAAGTAATTAAACAACTTCTTCGGTTCTACATAAAGCAAAATTCAAAATCTTAAGAAATTAAATTTCAGAATGAACTCTAACCCAATCTTTTTATATAGGTCACGAATCCAGTTTAGTTTAAAGACTCTAATTATTAAAAATGATAAAGAAACACTTTTAATCAAGTTTATGTGAAAATATTCTTAATTAAGTCATTACATTAATGAAAGGCAGAACCCACTCATTTTGCAAAAGGTCGAGAAGCCCAGGACTACATTCGAAGCCCTTTTGTAAAAGGCGAAGTATTCCTTGCAAAGTTCCTGGAACTCCAATGTTATTACTCGCATCCTCGGAAGCTCTTAACAAAATGCAATAAACGTAAAAACCCTTGAAGAAAAAGGAAATTGCTCGACTGTTTTGATAAGAATGAAGAAACAAAAGAAAGTAAAAGATACAAAGGGTCTTAATTCATGGAAGAAGAAGAAGAAGAAGGAGAAGAAGAAGAAGAAGAAGAAGAAGAAGAAGAAGAAGAAGAAGAAGAAGAAGAAGAAGAATAGAGATTAAAAGGTGATGAAGGAAGACAAAAAGAAATAAGAAGAAAAAGAAAGAAGTCTGTTGGCTTTTCACGACAGCTCAAGTGGATTATTCACAGCAGGAATAACGAAGGATGCGTAGTAACATAGTTAATTAAAAGCATGTACAACTTACATGAAGAAAAAAACATGAGCTAAAAAAAAAGATTCGGAAAAGGTAAAGCATTTTTAGCTCCCAAATATTCTAGGGAAAACTGAAAAAAAAATTCTCAAATAAGAAAAATGAATGCATGATAGAAAAAAGCTGTAATAAGGAAAAACGGTTTCCGGAAATGACAAAACTTTCGGAGGTAGAAATTTTTTAGAAGGAAAAGATCTCAAATCAAGGGAACACTTTATTTGAAATCCAAACAAGCAAAAGGGGATTCATTTGAAGGAAAGGATTTTTTTTTCTTTTATGAAATGATACTAGCAAGAATTTTTTTCCATTGAAATAAAAATCGCCAGAAATTTGAAGATTTCACACAATTTTCAACATTCGAAGTAAGAGTCATAAAGCCTATACTATTTACATCAATGATATCTCTCAGTCATATAACATCGATAACATTTTTATATATCTGCTTACAAAGCGCTGGATTTCTCAAAATATTCCCATACTCCAAATTAGGTCAGATGATTTCCAAAATGAGAAAATGCTGAAGTTTTATCATTATCCGCCAGATAACACAAAACAGCTCGCAATTTTTTTACAGTATTTTATCTGATGCACAGAGACATACACATTCAGAAACTTTGATATTGGAGGTATGATTATAGTTATCTCATAAAGAATGGATTCAGATTATTGGTAATTATGTGAAGTTTTTAATAATGTATAAACTTGGCCAAAATCCTAAAATGGATAGATTTTTTTCTTTTTATTTTGTCAGATCTTCAGATTTTAATTGACATCCAATATTCATATGAAGTTACTCGTCTCTAAAGAGACACCTACTTAATGTTCTCATCAATTTACATCAAAACCCGATAATTTGGTCTCGTGATTTTTCAAGATTATGTTAACACATGTACACCTGTGAACTCATAACCTTCTCCCAGTGTTTGAGAAGAGATTAACGGAAAAGGCACAAGCCATTGAAGGTACACTATTTCCCTAGCATATAATC
>NC_090730.1:37566928-37596928 GCF_036898095.1 Palaemon carinicauda
CAAAATATAAACAACATAACAGAATGCCGTCCCACGGTCATTCAGAATGATAAAAAGCGCCAAGCATCTCGCTAAATCTGCATACTAAAACTCTAGTCCTAGTGGAAGAGTCAGCGTCCTACAGCCATCGTGTGTTGGAACACATCATATTTGTATTCCTTTTGTACATCCCTGGAAAAGCTTTGCTGGATCAGCATTTTTTGCTTGTGTAATAAATTCTCTCCTCTAACTGAGCCTCACAGAGAAGAACTGAAAAGCTATGGAGGACAACATGATTTTCTTTTCTTTTCTTTTTCTTTTTCACGCATTATGATGTTGATAAGAATTATGAGTTATTGAACCAAAATCTATTAAAAGATTTGGTCTATCATTTAAGATTGCAAAGTTATTTCTTATAAGTAGTAATAAAGTGAATTTATAGAATTCAGTAGACAATTCTCTCTCTCTCTCTCTCTCTCTCTCTCTCTCTCTCTCTCTCTCTCTCTCTCTCTCTCATCGTTTTCTTATTTCGTTTTCTTTTCCTTTCCGTCGTTTGACATTCGCCAGATCCTCGCCAACGTAACTTCATCAAGAACTGCACCAGAAGCATTAGCCTTATTAATTCCAGATCAGCTTTTGATGCAGAGATGATAAGCTTCAAAAGGTCACAAACTTTGATGTCTGAGGTAAGATGAAGCATGTTATCATTTACTGGTCTCATGAGTAAATGAAAGGGCCACCTTTTATGAGCAATGATTAGAAATATACAAAAAAAAGAAGACGTCTGATGATAGAATGGAGTATCAGAGAGTCGGAAACTCTGACTTGTTTGATGAACTCTAACAAGTTGTCCAAAACAGACAAACGTGGCGGAATATCCGGTCGCTTGATTAGATCATAAATTCATGCCGTCCCACAGCCATTCTATACTCGTATATCTTAACATATGCCGTCCCACAGTCATTCTGTACTCGTATATCCTTGCATAATGCCGTCCCACAGTCATTCTGTACTTGTATATCTTAACATAATGCCGTCCCACAGTCATTCTGTACTCGTATATCCTAGCATAATGCCGTCCCACAGTCATTTTGTACTCGTATATCCTAACAAAATGCTGTCCCACAGTCATGCCGTCCCACAGTCATTCTATACTCGTATATCTTAACATAATGCCGTCCCACAGTCATTCTATACTCGTATATCCTAGCATGATGCCGTCCCACAGTCATTCTATACTCGTATATCCTAGCATGATGCAGTCCCACAGTCATACTATACTCGTATATCCTAGCATGATGCCGTCCCACAGTCATTCTATACTCGTATATCCTAGCATGATGCCGTCCCACAGTCATTCTATACTCGTATATCCTAGCATGATGCCGTCCCACAGTCATTCTATACTCATATATCCTAGCAAGATGCCTTCCCACAGTCATTCTATACTCGTATATCCTAGCATGATGCTGTCCCACAGCCATTCTATACTCGTATATCCTAGCATAATGCCGTCCCACAGTCATTCTATACTCTTATATCCTAGCATAATGCCATCCCACAGTCATTCTATACTCGTATATACTAACATAATGCCGTCCCACAGTCATTCTATACCCGTATATCCTAGCATAATGCCGTCCCACAGTCATTCAATACTCGTATATACTAACTTGATGCCGTCCCACAGCCATTCTATACTCGTATATCCTAGCATGATGCCATCCCACAGCCTTTCTATACTCGTATATCCTAGCATAATGCCGTCTCACAGCCATTCTATACTCGTATATCCTAGCATAATGCCGTCCCAGAGTCATTCTATACTCGTATATCCTAGCATAATGCCGTCCCACAGTCATTCTAAACTCTTATATCCTAGCATAATGCCGTCCCACAGTCATTCCATACTCGTATTTACTAACATAATGCCGTCCCACAATCATTCTATACTCGTATATCCAAGCATAATGCCGTCCCACAGTCATTCTATACTCTTATATCCTAACAAAATGCTGTCCCACAGTCATGCCGTCCCACAGTCATTCTATACTCGTATATCTTAACATAATGCCGTCCCACAGTCATTCTATACTCGTATATCCTAGCATGATGCCGTCCCACAGTCATTCTATACTCGTATATCCTAGCATGATGCAGTCCCACAGTCATACTATACTCGTATATCCTAGCATGATGTTACTCCTCTATGTAAATGTGTTTGTGGTAGCTCAAATCCCACTGATTACCGCCCAATTTCCATAACTCCCATATTATCTAAAGTTTTTGAACGTCTTCTGGCAAAACGTCTTAATAGGTTTGCTGAAGGTAATCATCTCTTCCCTAGTTTGCAATTTGGTTTTCGTAAAGGCCTTGGAGCATGTGATGCCCTTCTTACAATCTCCAATGCTGTACAGAAATCCCTTGATTGTGGTCGGGAAGTTCGTATGATTGGCCTTGATTTTAGTGCTGCCTTTGACCGTGTTAATCATGAGGCCCTTGTTTTCAAACTGAAACAGTTGGGAGTGGGTGGGTCGTTTCTTAGCATTATTATTGATTTTTTAAGTAATAGATCTCAAAGAGTTGTTGTTGATGGGCACCATAGTGATTATAGGAATGTGATATCCGGTGTTCCACAGGGTAGTGTTCTTGGCCCATTACTTTTCATACTATATACACATGACATGTGGTTTGGCCTAGAAAACAAGCTTGTTGCATATGCAGATGATGCTACTCTCTTTGCATCAATTCCATCCCCTGAATGTAGATCTAGGGTTGGTGAATCCCTTAATAGAGATTTAGCTAGAATTAGTGCATGGTGCAAATTATGGGGTATGAAGTTGAATCCTAACAAAACTCAAAGTATGATTGTAAGTAGGTCAAGGACGGTGGTTCCTCAACATCCGGATCTCAGTATTGATAATGTTTCTTTAAATATGTATGACTCTTTCAAAATTTTAGGTGTGATTCTCGACAGTAAATTTACTTTTGAGAAGCATATAAGGTCTGTGTCTTCTTCAATTTCACAAAAAATAGGCTTATTGAGAAAGTCTTTCAAGATTTTCGGTGATCAATCTATTCTGAAGAAGTGTTTTAATTCTTTCATTCTACCTTGTTTTGAGTATTGTTCTCCTGTCTGGTGTTCAGCTGCTGATTCTCATCTTAATTTGTTGGACAGAAACTTACGGTCTATTAAATTTCTTATTCCTGATCTAGATATTAATCTCGGGCACCGTCGTTCAATTAGTTCATTATGTATGTTGCATAAGATTTTTCACAACTCTGACCATCCTTTACATTCAGATCTCCCTGGACAATTCTATCCTGTTCGTAATACTAGGCAGGCAGTTAATTCTAATAGCCAGGCCTTCTCCATCACGAGGCTCAATACTACGCAGTACTCCAGAAGTTTTATTCCAGCTGTGACCAAGTTGTGGAATGATCTTCCTAATCGGGTGGTTGAATCAGTAGAACTTCAAAAGTTCAAAGTTGGAGCAAATGCTTTTTTGTTGACCAGGCGGACATAGTCTTTTTATAGTTTATTTATGACATATTTGTTTTTGATGTTGTTGATAGTTTATTATATGACATGTCTGTTTTGACCTTGTTTCTTATTTTAGAATGATTTATTGTTAATTTGTTCTCTTCATTTATTTATTTCCTTATTTCCTTTCCTCACTGGGCTATTTTTCCCTGTTGGAGCCCCTGGGCTTATAGCATCTTGCTTTTCCAACTAGGGTTGTAGCTTGGATAGTAATAATAATAATAATAATAATAGCATAATGCCGTCCCACAGTCATTCTATACTCGTATATACTAACATAATGCCGTCCCACAGTCATTCTATACTCGTATATCCTGACAGAATTTTGTCTCACAGTCATTCTATACTCGAATATCCTGAGAGAATTTTGTCCCAGAGTCATTCTATAGTTGAATATCCTGACAGAATGCGGTCCCATCGTTATTCCATACTCGTAAATCCTAAAGGAATGTGGTCCCAGAGTTATTCTATACTCGCATATCCTAACATAATGCCGTCCCACAGTCATTCTATACTCGTATATCCTAGCATAATGCCGTCCCACAGTCATTCTATACTCGTATATCCTAGCATAATGCCGTCCCACAGTCATTCTATACTCGTATATCCAAGAATAATGCCGTCCCACAGTAATTTTATACTTGAATATACTAACAAGATGCGGTCCGAGAGTTATTCTATACTCGTATATCCTAGCATAATGCCGTCCCACAGTCATTCTATACTCGTATATCCTAGCCTAATGCCGTCAAACAGTCATTCTATACTCGTATATCTTAACATAATGCCGTCCCACAGTCATTCTATACTTGTATATCCTAGCATAATGCCCGTGCCACAGTCATTCTATACTCGTATATCCTAGCATAATGCCGTCCCACAGTCATTCTATACTCGTATATCTCAACATAATGCCGTCCTATAGTCATGCCGTCCCACAGTCATTCTATACTCGTATATCTTAACATAATGCCGTCCCACAGTCATTCTATACTCGTATATCCTAGCATGATGCCGTCCCACAGTCATTCTATACTCTTATATCCTAGCATGATGCCGTCCCACAGTCATTCTATACTCGTATATCCTAGCATGATGCCGTCCCACAGTCATTCTATACTCGTATATCCAGCATGATGCAGTCCCAGTGTCATTCTATACTCGTATATCCTAGCATGATGCCGTCCCAGAGCCTTTCTAGACTCGTATATCTTAGCATGATGCCGTCCTACAGCCATTCTATACTCGTATATCCTAGCATAATGCCGTCCCACAGTCATTCTATACTCTTATATCCTAGCATAATGCCATCCCACAGTCATTCTATACTCGTATATACTAACATAATGTGGTCCCACAGTCATTCTATACTCGTATATCCTAGCATAATGCCGTCCCACAGTCATTCTGTACTCGTATATCCTTGCATAATGCCGTCCCACAGTCATTCTATACTCGTATATCCTAGCATGATGCCGTCACATAGTCATTCTATACTCGTATATCCTAGCATGATGCCGTCCCACAGTCATACTATACTCGTATATCCTAGCATGATGCCGTCCCACAGTCATTCTATACTTGTATATCCTAGCATAATGCCGTCAAACATTCATTCTATACTCGTATATCTTAACATAATGCCGTCCCACAGTCATTCTATACTTGTATATCCTAGCATAATGCCGTGCCACAGTCATTCTATACTCGTATATCCTAGCATAATGCCGTCCCACAGTCATTCTATACTCGTATATCTCAACATAATGCCGTCCCACAGTCATGCCGTCCCACAGTCATTCTATACTCGTATATCTTAACATAATGCCGTCCCACAGTCATTCTATACTCGTATACCCTAGCATGATGCCGTCACATAGTCATGCTATACTCGTATATCCTAGCATGATGCCGTCCCACAGTCATACTATACTCGTATATCCTAGCATGATGCCGTCCCACAGTCATTCTATACTCATATATCCTAGCAAGATGCCTTCCCACAGTCATTCTATACTCGTATATCCTAGCATGATGCTGTCCCACAGCCATTCTATACTCGTATATCCTAGCATAATGCCGTCCCACAGTCATTCTATACTCTTATATCCTAGCATATTGCCATCCCACAGTCATTCTATACTCGTATATACTAACATAATGCCGTCCCACAGTCATTCAATACCCCTATATCCTAGCATAATGCCGTCCCACAGTCATTCAATACTCGTATATACTAACTTGATGCCGTCCCACAGCCATTCTATACTCGTATATCCTAGCATGATGCCATCCCACAGCCATTCTATACTCGTATATCCTAGCATAATGCCGTCCCAGAGCCATTCTATACTCGTATATCCTAGCATAATGCCGTCCCAGAGTCATTCTATACTCGTATATCCTAGCATAATGCCGTCCCACAGTCATTCTATACTCTTATATCCTAGCATAATGCCGTCCCACAGTCATTACATACTCGTATTTACTAACATAATGCCGTCCCACAATCATTCTATACTCGTATATCCAAGCATAATGCCGTCCCACAGTCATTCTATACTCTTATATCCTAGCATAATGCCGTCCCACAGTCATTCTATACTCGTATATACTAACATAATGCCGTCCCACAGTCATTCTATACTCGTATATCCTGACAGAATTTTGTCTCACAGTCATTCTATACTCGAATATCCTGAGAGAATTTTGTCCCAGAGTCATTCTATAGTTGAATATCCTGACAGAATGCGGTCCCATCGTTATTCCATACTCGTAAATCCTAACGGAATGTGGTCCCAGAGTTATTCTATACTCGCATATCCTAACATAATGCCGTCCCACAGTCATTCTATACTCGTATATCCTAGCATAATGCCGTCCCACAGTCATTCTATACTCGTATATCCTAGCATAATGCCGTCCCACAGTCATTCTATACTCGTATATCCAAGAATAATGCCGTCCCACAGTAATTTTATACTCGAATATACCAACAAGATGCGGTCCGAGAGTTATTCTATACTCGTATATCCTAGCATAATGCCGTCCCACAGTCATTCTATACTCGTATATCCTAACATAATGCCGTCCCACAGTCATTCTATACTCGTATATCCTAGCATAATGCCGTCAAACATTCATTCTATACTCGTATATCTTATCATAATGCCGTCCCACAGTCATTCTATACTTGTATATCCTAGCATAATGCCGTGCCACAGTCATTCTATACTCGTATATCCTAGCATAATGCCGTCCCACAGTCATTCTATACTCGTATATCTCAACATAATGCCGTCCTATAGTCATGCCGTCCCACAGTCATTCTATACTCGTATATCTTAACATAATGCCGTCCCACAGTCATTCTATACTCGTATATTCTAGCATGATGCCGTCCCACAGTCATTCTATACTCTTATATCCTAGCATGATGCCGTCCCACAGTCATTCTATACTCGTATATCCTAGCATGATGCCGTCCCACAGTCATTCTATACTCGTATATCCAGCATGATGCAGTCCCAGAGTCATTCAATACTCGTATATCCTAGCATGATGCCATCCCACAGCCTTTCTAGACTCGTATATCCTAGCATGATGCCATCCCACAGCCATTCTATACTCGTATATCCTAGCATAATGCCGTCCCACAGTCATTCTATACTCTTATATCCTACCATAATGCCATCCCACAGTCATTCTATACTCGTATATACTAACATAATGTGGTCCCACAGTCATTCTATACTCGTATATCCTAGCACAATGCCGTCCCACAGTCATTCAATACTTGTATATACTAACATGATGCCGTCCCACAGCCATTCTATACTCGTATATCCTAGCATGATGCCGTCCCACAGCCATTCTATACACGCATATCCTAGCATAATGCCGTCCCACAGCCATTCTATACTCGTATATCCTAGCATAATGCCATCCCAGAGTCATTCTCTACTCGTATATCCTAGCATAATGCCGTTCCACAGTCATTCTATACTTGTATATACTAACATAATGCTGTACCAGAGTCATTCTATACTCGTATATCCAGGCATAATGCCGTCCCACAGTCATTCTATACTCTTATATCCTAGCATAATGCCGTCCCACAGTCATTCTATACTCGTATATACTAACATAATGCCGTCCCACAGTCATTCTATACTCGTATATCCTGACAGAATTTTGTCTCACAGTCATTCTATACTCGAATATCGTGAGAGAATTTTGTCCCAGAGTCATTCTATACCTGAATATCCTGACAGAATGCGGTCCCATCGTTATTCCATACTCGTATATCCTAACGGAATGTGGTCCCAGAGTTATTCTATACTCATATATCCTAACATAATGCCGTCCCACAGTCATTCTATACTCGTATATCCTAGCATAATGCCGTCCCACAGTCATTCTATACTCGTATATCCAAGCATAATGTCGTCCCACAGTAATTCTATACTCGAATATACTAACAAGATGCGGTCCGAGAGTTATTCTATACTCGTATATCCTAACATAATGCCGTCCTACAGTCATTTTATACTCGTATATTCTGACATGATGCCGTCCCACAGTTATTCTATACTCGTATATCTTAACATAATGCTGTACCACGGTCACTCTATACTCGTATATCCTAACAGAATTAGATCCCACAGTTATTCTATACTTGTATATCCTAACATAATGCTGTACCACAGTCATTCTATACTCGTATATCCTAACAGAATTCCGTTCCACCGTTATTCTATACACGAATATCCTTACAGAATGCCGACCTAGAGTTATTCTATACTCATATATCCTAAGAAAATGCTGTACCACAGTCATTTTATACTTGTATATCCTAACAGAATTCCGTTCCACAGTTATTCTATGCTCGTATATCCTAACAGAATGCTGTCCTACAGTCATTCTATACTTGTATATCCTAACATAATGCCGTCATACAGTCATTCTATACTCGTATATCCTAACATAATGCTGTACCACAGTCATTCTCTACTCGTATATCTTAACACAATTCCGTCCCACGGATATTCTATACTCGAATATCCTAACATAATATGGCCCTGCAGTTATTCTATAATCGTATATCATAACAGGATGCTGTCCCACAGTTATTCTATACTCGAATATCCTAACAGAATGCAGTTCCACAGTTATTTTATAATCATATATCTCAACATAATGGCGTCCCACAGTCATTCTATACTCATATACCCTAACATAATGCCGTCCCACAGTCATTCCATACTCGTATATCCTAACATAACGCCGTCCCACAGTTAGTCTATACTCGTATATCCTGACAGAATGCCATCCCACAGTTATTCTATACTCGCGTATTCTAACATAACGCCGTCCCACAGTTAGTCTATACTTGTATATCCTGACAGAATGCCGTCCCACAGTTATTCTATACTCGCGTATTCTAACATAAGGCCGTCCCACAGTTAGTCTATACTTGTATATCCTGACAGAATGCCGTCCCACAGTTATTCTATACTCGCGTATTCTAACATAAGGCCGTCCCACAGTTATTCTATACTTGTATATCCTGAAAGAATGCCGTCCCACAGTTATTCTATACTCGTATATCCTAACATAATGCCATCTCGTTGAGATACCAGAGAGTTAGGGCATCTTTTGAATGTCCAGATAGTACTACATTGGATCCTTCTCTCTGGTTACAGTTCATTTTCTCTTTGCCTATACGTACACTGCATAGTTCGGCTTATTCTTATCTGTCCTCATACACCTGAAAACACTGAGATTACTAAACAATTCTTTTCATCCAAGTGGTTAATTACTTCAATGTAATTGTTCAGTGGCCACTTTTCTTTTGGTAAGTGTAAAAGATAGGACATTAAAAATCAAACCATTGTTCTCTAGTCTTGGGTAGTGCCATAGTCTCTGTACTATGTTGTTAGGTCTGCATTCTAAAACTCAACTCTAGTCGGTGTGTGTTGGAACACATCACATTTATATTCCGTCTTGCATACGGAAAGCTTTGTTAAATCAGTATTTCTTTTGTTTGAGTAATATAAGATATTCTCTCCCCTGATTCTGGTTCGAGCAGAAGAGATGAAATACTGAAGGGGACACATTGAGAATTTCTGCTTTTCTAGACTTTAGGATGGTCAAAATATTCACGAATTATTGTGTTTTTACTAGTAATGATTATATGGAATTCGATAGTTAAATCCATCAATTTTTGCTCTCTCTCTCTCTCTCTCTCTCTCTCTCTCTCTCTCTCTCTCTCTCTCTCTCTCTCTCTCTCTCTCTCTCTCTCTCTCTCTCTCTAATACTGATTAATGACCTTAACATTTTGTTTAGACAAACAATTACAAAATTCCAGATTCGACCAGAACCTCTAATCATTTACTTTCAAAATTCCAAGTAAAACAACAACCTATTTAAAGCAAATAATTATACACTGCAAACAGTTTCATAGTCCTTTCGTTAAGCCCAACAATATATAATTTTGAATTTTTGCCTAGTATATGATTATAACCTTTCAATAAGGCGATATATTCCACAATTTTTCCAGCTATGACTAGATTGTGGAATGATCTTCCTAATCAGGCAATTGAATCGGTGGAACTTCAGAAGTTCACACTTGCAGCGAATACTTTTAATGTTGAACAGGCTGACGCGAGTCTTACATCATAGTTTGTATATGACATACATTTCAACGTTGTTACTCATTTTAAGATATTTTATATAATCCTTTTCATATGGTTTTTCTATTTCCTTTCCATATAGGTCTATATTTCCCTTTGGAGTTATAGTATCCTGGTTTATCAACAAGTGTTATAGTTTTACTAGTTATGATATTAATATTATCAAAACTTTTTTCTTTTTTTTTGTAAGTGAATCCCATAGAAGAAGCATTTGACAAAGAACTAGCCAACTTATGAATGAGATGATAATTCCAATATATTAAACGATGTCTTCTTCTCTTGTAAACTCACAATGGAAGTCTTTTACACATTCTAAAGCAGATTGGTTCCATTTTCCTTAAGATAATGTATTTATCTCCTCAGTGGGTTTCAATACATATCACACTCCAAGCAACCTCTTTAGCTAAAATGGCTCCTCTCCTCTGAAATGTCAACATCGTTCCAATTATCTGCATGTGGGCAATATGGCTAAGATTAAATATGTTGGTTATATAAAATGGAAGCCTTCAAAATGAGCCAGACTTAGAGAGAGAGAGAGAGAGAGAGAGAGAGAGAGAGAGAGAGAGAGAGAGAGAGAGAGAGATGTTAAGTATTTCATGACACTCTCCACGGGAGGTAAATAAACCCAAAAGCAAGAGTGAGGAGTGCCTGGTCTTGGAGGAAACCCGATGGGGGGAGGAGACGAAGGATACCGAGTGCCAGGCTGGCAGAAGGAAGAGTAGGAGGGGAAGAAGGAAGAAAAAAAAAGGAGAGAAGAGGAGAATGGCCACTTCAGAGGTTTGTCTTTTTTGCAGAGTTTGAAATTAATTTATTAAGTAGAACATACCTTTTGTATAGATTTGGACAAAACTAAATGCATTAAAAGAAAATGTATTGCAACGATAAAGTAGATAGATAGAGATATATCAATTATCTAGTTTAATTTTAATTCCTATACCACATAGAAATGTATAACGATAGAAAAAAAATAGCTCTGAATTGAGAGAAAAGCATTGAAATATTCATATCATCACATCTTATTGTCTCTGAAACACTTCCCATAAAGAGAAATATATAATCTGAATCATAACATATTATGGCTACCTATAATACATTATGGCAACACTTATACCTTCCCGTTCTATGGTTAAGTTTTCCTTTTCAAACAATAACAAGATATTCTCTCTCTCTCTCTCTCTCTCTCTCTCTCTCTCTCTCTCTCTCTCTCTCTCTCTCTCTCTCTCTCTAAATATACGCACACACAAATGGTTTTAGCAGAGCTGCTGTTTACCATGGCTAGATTACAGTGGGGTAGTTAACCCCATGAGCGAAGAAGTATTGTTTGGTAATCTGTGTTGCAAGATGAATACGGACAGAGGAGTGTGTGAAAAGAATTAGCATGACTATTCGGTGTATGCACGGTTATAGGAAAAATGATCTGTAAGCAGAGACAACCTGGTCCTATGCAGTACTGCCTTTGCAATCAAAGAACCCAGTAGCTCTCTCAGTAGTGGGTATCTTTATTATATACCCTCACACACACATACACACACACACACACACATAGGCTATATATATATATATATATATATATATATATATATATATATATATATATATATATATATATATATATATATATATATATGCCCTTAAATCTGCACTCTTTGGTGTAGATGCAACAGTTCCTCTTTTACCTTAACCAGATGGCCCAGTCACTCCCTGTCCAAAGGAAAAGGCAACCCTTTTGGATGATGTTTTTGACACTAAACAGAGTAATGAAAACCTTGAACTTCCTCATTCCTGTTTTCCTGAGGCTAAACAAACTAGTTTAGCTTTTCGATCTCGTGAGATTAAAGCTCTGTTGATGGACCTTGATGTTTATGGAGGTGTAGACCCAAATGGTATCTTTCCTTTGTTTTTTTATAAAGACAGCAGATTTCTTAGCTCCAAAGTTATCTGTTATTTTGCACAAGTTAGCAAGAAGAGGAGCTTTTAGCACTAGTTGGAGAATTGGTAATGTTACTCCTCTATGTAAATGTGTTTGTGGTAGATCAAGTCCCACTGATTACCGCCCAATTTCCATAACTTCCATATTATCTAAAGTTTTCGAACGTCTTCTGGCAAAACGTCTTAATAGGTTTGCTGGAGGTAATCATCTATTCCATAGTTTGCAATTTGGTTTTCATAAAGGCCTTGGAGCATGTGATGCCCTTTTTAAAATCTCCAATGCTGTACAGAAATCCCTTGATTGTGGTCAGGAAGTTCGTATGATTAGCCTAGATTTTAGTGCTGCCTTTGGCCGTGTTAATCATGAAGCCCCTGTTTTCAAACTCAAACAGTTGGGTGTGGATGGGTTGTTTCTTAGCATTATTATTGATTTTTTAAGTAATAGATCTCAAAGAGTTGTTGTTGATGGGCACCATAGTGAGTATAGGAATGTGATATCTGGTGTTCCAAAGGGTAGTGTTCTTGGCCCATTACTTTCCCTACTATATACAGATGACATGTGATTTGGCCTAGAAAACAAGCTTGTTGCATATGCAGATGATGCTACTCTCTTTGCATCAATTCCATCCCCTGAATGTAGATCGGGGGTTGGTGAATCACTTAATAGAGATTTAGCTAAAATTAGTGCATGGTGCAAATTATGGGGTATGAAGTTGAATCCTAACAAAACTCAAAGTATGATTGTAAATAGGTCAAGGACGGTGGCTCCTCAACATCCGGATCTTAGTATTGATAATGTTTCTTTAAAATTGTATGACTCTTTTAAAATTTTAGGTGTGATTCTCGACGGCAAATTTACTTTTGAGAAACACATTAGGTCTGTGTCTTCTTCAATTGCACAAAAATATGGCTTATTGAGAAAGTCTTACAAGATTTTCGGTGATCAATCTATTCTGAAGAAGTGTTTTAATTCTTTCATTCAACCTTGTTTTGAGTATTGTTCTCCTGTCTGGTGTTCAGCTGCTGATTCTCATCTTAATTTGTAGGGCATAAAGTTACGGGTATTAAATTTCCTATTCCTGATCTAGATATTAATCTTTGGTACCATCGTTCAATTAGTTCATTATGCAGGCAGCATAAGATTTTTCATAACTCTGACAATCTTTGACATTCAGATCTCCCTGGATAATTCTATCCTGTTCGTAATACTAGGCAAGCAGTCAATTCTAATAGGCAGGCCTTCTCATTCATGATGCTCAGTACAACGCAGTATTCTGGAAGTATTATTCCAGCTGTTACCAAGTTGTGGAATGATCTTCCTAATCGGGTAGTTCAATTAGTAGAACTTCAAAAGTTCAAAATTGGAGTAAGTGTTTTTATGTTGACCAGGCTGACATGAGTCTTTTTATAGTTTCTATATGACATATCTGTTTTTGACGTTGTTAATAGTTTATATAGGACATATCTGTTTTGACGCTGTTACTGTTTTTAGAATGATACATTGTTAATTTATTCTCATCATTTATTTATTTCCTTATTTCCTTCACTCACTGGGCTATTTTTCCCTGTTGGAGCCCTTGGGGTTATATCATCTTGCTTTTCCAACTAGGGTTGTCGCTTGGCTAATAATATATATATATATATATATATATATATATATATATATATATATATATATATATATATATATATATATATATATATATATATATATATGGTTCATCTTACATTCTCTAATTTGTATTTATTTAAGCAAAGAAAAAAAATTATAAAAACATACAAATATGAAATTTGGGAAGTAATATCATTATCGAGTGATCTGTTCCCAATTAAGATGTGTTTGTATGATAGTCTATTAAAAATCTAATGAACCTTTTTAAAATAAATGAAAATAAATCTCGCACTAAACGTTTCATTGATCTACAGTTTGTTTAGAGGAAAATGGAATAATTTTTTTTTTTTTTTTTTGGGGGGGGGAGGGGAGTGGTTTGCCTTATATGAAGTTCTCAATTAAAGTGCATCCACATTTTCTCTCAAAAATTCACTGAGAGAAGAGCAGAGGAGAGGTGGAGAATGAAGTATAAACTATAAATCTTAGAATAAAGATAAGATTAATTATCTCACTTACCACACAACCCCAGCGCACAACCCCCACAAGTCACTTAAAGTAGTCAGTCGCCAAGTCCCCAAAGGTAAATTTCTTCTGGGCAACTGGACCGAGGCTACATGGTCACCTTCAATTTATGAAGTAGAACGCATGTTTGTGCGCTTTGGTCTATGAAAGTTCAAAAGATCAGACAATAACCACATGAAGGTTCAAGTTAAAAGTTTAAACATTTATTTACAGCGAAGTGAGTGAATTGCTTTGGAAATGCTTTGTGCATGAGGCGTAATAGATCTAGGCCAGTCTTCGGATGAGTA
Organism: Palaemon carinicauda; assembly: GCF_036898095.1. Lineage (NCBI taxonomy): Eukaryota > Metazoa > Arthropoda > Malacostraca > Decapoda > Palaemonidae > Palaemon > Palaemon carinicauda. Next base: position 37,581,497 of record NC_090730.1, read on the forward strand.
ACACAAGAACAGTTTGGACAATGATGCTAGGAAATGGTTGTTTGCGGAATAAAGAGAAAGGGTCAGTTCGAATATTAAGTAAGTACCTTAATGCTACACACACTATAATTTGTAACTTAAGGTTTTTGAATAAAAACAAGATAAAAAGTGTTGGACAGACTACATTTTACTTATTGAAAATCTTTTATGATAATTTTTTTTCGTGCTGCAAAAGAGTATTCACTGTAAGACATAAAAATCTTTTTTATATGTGAAAATTTAAAGGTCATCTCATTTCTTTTCCTTTCATTCGTTTTACCTTCGCTTAGATCCTTACAAATCTAACTTTATCATGAACAACGGAAGAAAGATTAACGACATATAGGTTTAAATAAAAGTAGTCCTGAGTGGCAGAGGCAAGGGACAGGACCTCTCTCCACCCCAGCTAGAACCAGGAAGGGCCAGACAAAGACCGCTAATGACTTGCCTCACAAGGACGGTGATTTTGCAGACACGACCAGACACTATCGTGCTTGGCTACCATAAAAAATATTTCCATGCAGAGTTGATAATCTTCAAAATGATACGAGTTTTGATGTCACAGGAAAAGACGCCACCTGCGCTCGTTCAGAATATAAACAACAGTCATTCAGAATGATAAAAATTGCCAATCATCTCACTAGATCTGCCTGCTAAAACTCTTATTCCTGTTGGAAGAATCAGCGTCCTTCAGCCATCGTGTGTTGGAACATCATATTTGTATTCCCCTTGTACATCCCTGGAAAAGCTTTGCTGGATCAGCATTTCTTTTGTTTGTGTAATAAATTCTCTCCTCTAACTGAGACTCGAACAGAAAGAATGGAAAGCTGGGGAGGAAAATGGTTTTGTTTTCTTTTCATTTTCTTTTTTCACACAGTAGGATGTTAATAAGACTCAAGAATTATTGAACAATAAGCTATTAATATATTTGGTCGAGCATTTCAGATTGCAAACTTATTTCTTATAAGTAGTAATTTATAGAATTTATAGAATTCAGTAGACAATTATCTCTCTCTCTCTCTCTCTCTCTCTCTCTCTCTCTCTCTCTCTCTCTCTCTCTCTCTCTCTCTCTCTCTCTCTCATCTTCTCCTTTTTTCTTTATGTTTTCCTTTCCGTCGTTTGACATTCGCTAGATCCTTGGGAACATAACTTCATCAAGAACTGCACCAGAAGCATTAGCTTTATTAATTCCAGATCAGCTTTTGATGCTGAGATGATAAACTTCAAAACGAAACAAACTTTGATGTCTGAGGTAAAGTGAGGCATGTTATCATTTAATGGTCTCATGAGTAAATGGAATGGCTTCCTTTTATGAGCAATTATTAGAAATATACCAAAAAAGAAGACGTCTGATGACAGAATGGAAGATCAGAGTGAGTCGGAAACTCTGACTTGTTTGATGAAGTCTCCCAAGTCGCCCAAAACAGACCAACGTGGCGGAGTATCCGGGCGCTTGATTAGATAATATATTCATGCCGTCCCACAGTCATTCTATACTCGTATATCCTAACATGATGCCGTCCCACAGTTATTTTATACTCGTATATCCTAACAGAATGCGGTCCCATCGTTATTCTATACTCGTATATCCTAACAGAATGTGGTCTCACAGTTATTCTATACTCGAATATCCAGACAGAATGTGGTCCCACAGTTATTTTATACTTGAATATTCTGACAGAATGTGGTCCCACATTTATTCTATACTCGTATATCCTAATAGAATGTGGTCCCACAGTCATTCTATACTTGTGTATCCTAACATAATGCCGTCCTACAGTTATTCTTTAATCGTATATCCTAACATAATGCCGTCCCACAGTTATTCTATACTCGCATATCCCAACAGAATTCCATCCCACATTTATTCTATACTCAAATATCCTGACAGACTGTGGTCCCAGACTTATTCTATACTCGTATATCCTAACAAGAAGCGGTCCCACAGTTATTCTATACTCGAATATCCTAACAGAATGTGGTCCTGCAGTTATTCTATACTTGTATATCATAACAGGTTGCTGTCCCACAGTTATTCTATACTCGAATATCCTATCATAATGCCGTTCCACAGTTATTCTATACTTCTATATCCTAACAGAATGCCGTCCCACAGTCATTCTATGCTCATATACCCTAATATAATGCCGTCCCACAGTCATTCTATACTCGTATATTCTAACAGAATGCCGTCCCATAGTTATTCTATACTTGTATATCCTGACAGAATGCCGTCCCTCAGTTATTCTATACTCGCATATTCTAACATAACGCCGTCCCACAGTTACTCCATATTTGTATATTCTAATAGAATGCCGTCCCACAGTCATTCTATACTCGTATATCCTAACATAATGCCGTCCCGCAGTCATTTTATACTTGTATATCCTAAGAATGCCTTTCCACAGTTATTCTATACATGTATATCCTAACAGGATGCTGTCCCAGAGTTATTCAACACTCATATATCCTAACAGAATGCTGTCCCATAGATATTCTATACGCGTATATTCTAACAGAATGCGGTCCCACAGTTGTTCTATAATCGTATATCCCTAGGGTTATTCTATACTGTATATCCTAACAGAATGGTGTCCCACAGTTATTCTCTACTCGTATATTCTAACATAAGGCCGTCCCACAGTTATTCTATACTTGTATATCCTAACAGAATGCCGTCCCAGAGTTATTCTATACTCGTATATCCTAACATAATGCCGTCCCGTTGAGATACTAGAGAATTATGGCATCTTTTGACTGTCCAGAAAGTACTATATTGGATCCTTCCCTCTGGTTACGGCTCATTTTCCCTTTGCCTATACGTACACTGAATAGTTCGGCTTATTCTTATCTGTCCTCATACACCTGACAACACTAAGATTACTAAACAATTCTTTTTCATCCAAGGGGTTAATTACTTCACTGTAATTGTTCAGTGGCCACTTTTCTTTTGGTAAGTGTAAAAGACAGGACATTCCAAAATCAAACCATTGTTCTCTAGTCTTGGGTAGTGCCATAGTCTCTGTACTATGGTCGTCCACTTTCTTGGGATAGAGTTTCCTTGTTTCCTTTCCTCACTGGCCTCTTTTCCGTTTGGAGCCCCTGGGCTTATAGCATCCAGCTTTTCCAACTAAGGTTGTTGCTTAGCCAGTAATAATAATAATAATAATAATAATAATAATAATAATAATAATAATAATAAAAACAAAGAACAAAAAAAATAATAATAATAATAGAATGGCGTCTCAGCGTGATTCTATACTCGCATACACAAGAGAATACCGTCCCAGTCATTCAGAATGAAAAAAATTTGCAAAACATGTCGTTAGGTCTGCATTCTAAAACTCAACTCTTGGTCAGTATGTGTTGGAACACTTCACATTCATAGTCCGTCTTGTATACTGAAAGCTTTGTAAAATCAGTATTTCTTTTATTTAAGTAATATAATATTTTCTCTCCCCTGATTCTGATTCGAGCAAAAGCGATGAAATACCGAAGGGGATACATTGAGAATTTCTGCTTTTCTAGACTTTAGGATGGTCAAGATATTCACGAATTATTGTTTTTTTACTAGTAAAGATTATACAGGATTCGATAGTTAAATCCATCAATTTTTGCTATCTCTCTCTCTCTCTCTCTCTCTCTCTCTCTCTCTCTCTCTCTCTCTCTCTCTCTCTCTCTCTCTCTCTCTCTCTCTCTCTTAATACTGATTAATGACCTTAACATTTTGGTTAAACAAACAATTATTAAATTCCAGATTCGACCAGAACCTCTAATCATTTACTCTCAAAATTCCAAGTAAAACAACAACCTATTAAGAGCAAATAATTATACACTGCAAACAGTTTCATAGTCCTTTCGTTGAGCCCAACAACATAAAATTTTGAATTTTTGCCTAGTATATGATCATTACCTTTCAATAAGGCGATATATACCACAATTTTTTTTCCAGCTATGACCAGATTGTGGAATGATCTTCCTAATCAGGCAATTGAATCGGTGGAACTTCAGAAGTTCACACTTGCAGCGAATACTTTTAATGTTGAACAGGCTGACGCGAGTCTTACATCATAGTTTGTATATGACATACATTTCAACGTTGTTACTCATTTTAAGATATTTTATATAATCCTTTTCATATTGTTTTTCTATTTCCTTTCCTTATTGGTCTATTTTTCCCTTTGGAGTTATAGTATCCTGGTTTATCAACTGGGGTTATAGTTTAACTAGTTATGATATTAATATTATCAAAACTTTTTTTTTCTTTTTTGTAAGTGAATCCTATAGAAAAAGCATTTGACAAGGAACTAGCCAACTAATTAATGAGATGATAATTCCAATATATTGAACGATGTCTTCTTCTCTTGTAAACTCACAATGGAAGTCTTTTACACATTCTAAAGCAGATTGGTTCCATTTTCCTTAAGATAATTTATTTATCTCCTCAGTGGGTTTCAATACATATCATACTCCAAGCAACTTCTTTAGCTAAAATGGCTCCTCCCCTCTGAAATATCAACATCGTTCCAATTATCTGCATGTGGGTAATATGGCTAAGATTGAATATGTTGATTATATAAAATGGAAGCCTTCAAAATGAGCCAGACTTAGAGAGAGAGAGAGAGAGAGAGAGAGAGAGAGAGAGAGAGAGAGAGAGAGAGAGAGAGAGAGAGAGAGAGAGAGATGTTAAGTATAAATTCATGACATTCTCCACGGGAGGTAAAAAAAACCCAAAAGCAATAGTGAGGAGTGCCTGGTCTTGGAGGAAACCAGGTGGGGGGAGGATACGAAGGATACCGAGTGCCAGGCTGGCAGAAGGAAGAGTAGGAGGGGAAGAAGGAAGAGAAGAAAAGGAGAGAAGAGAAGAAGGGCAGATTCAGAGGTTCGTTTTCTTTGCAGAGTTTGAAATTAATTCATCAAGTAGAACATACCTTTTATATAGATTTGGACAAAAAAAATGTATTAAAAGAAAATGTACTGCAACGATAAAGTAGATAGATCGATATATATCAATTATCTAGTTTAATTTTAATTCCTATACCACATAGAAATGTATAACGATAGAAAATAATAGCTCTGAATTGAGAGGAAAGCATTGAAATATTCATATCATCACATCCTATTGCCTCTAAAACTCTCCCCATAAAGATAAATGTATAATCTGAATCAAAACATATTATGGCCACCTATAATACATTATGGCAACACCTTTACCTTCCCGTTCTATGGTTAAGTTTTCCTTTTTAAACAATAAAAAGATATTTACTCTCTCTCTCTCTCTCTCTCTCTCTCTCTCTCTCTCTCTCTCTCTCTCTCTCTCTCTCTCTCTCTCTCTCTCTCTAAACACACGCATACACAAATGGTTTTAGAAGAGGTGCTGTTTACCATGGCTAGATAGCCTCTTCTACCTTTAACAAGAGGAAAGAAGGCGCCAAACAATTACAGTGTGGCAGTGAATCCCTTGAGCGAAGAAGTATTGTTTGGTAATCTGTGTTGCCCGATGTATGCGGACAGAGGAGTGTGTGAAAAGAATTGGCTTGACTATTCGGTGTATGCATGGGTAAAGGAAAAATGATTTGTAAGCAGAGACAACCTGATCCTATGCAGTACTGTCTTGGCAATCAAAGAACCCAGTAACTCTCTCAGTAGTGGGTATCTTTATTATATACACTCACACATACACACACAGATATATATATATATATATATATATATATATATATATATATATATATATATATATATATATATATATATATATATATATATATATATATATATATATATATATATATATATATATTTGGGCTCAAGCCATGTTGTCCTGATGGAAGTTCCTAAGGTAGCTTCAAAAGGATATATTATATACTACAGTGATATTCCCGGAGAATTAACCTTCAGGTTTAAGAATTCTAACTCCCGGAGTGAATATCCTTTAAATATTCTCAAGGATATTGCATAATATCAGAGGACGCATTCTTGACACGTCACATAGCAATCTGCACCCCCAACAGCGTTAACGCTGCGAGGGGGACGTGGCAAAAGAATAGAAGGGGGCCGTAACAAGGCTACCCCTGTTCCCGTACTGCTACTGACCACCACCCCAGCGCCATTCCCAGGATGGCATACATTCCTAATATTGTAGTGATTTTGCTCAGTGGTATTCCCTGTTGATCTAACTTTTCGATCGATTTTCAAGGATTTTTTATGCATTCTCCAATTTTTTTCGCCTTCGGAAAGTTGAGTATTGGGTCATTATAATGAATAGTTTTATAGCTCAATTTCACAGTGAAATTTGAGTAATTTATTGTGTTTAGAGCTAGCGCTGTAGTTCGTTAGGCATGTTATTTAGTTAGCAGAACGACTTCCCGGTTTTTAAATAGCATCATATCATTAATTAATTATCTTGTTATGTTAGTTATTTAGGCAATATATTCTTGTAATGATATTCAAATTGTGCATATTTTTCCTTTCTATGTCGATCATATAGTTAGAATCTTGGAGAGTGAGGTAACCGAGATCTCGTCTCGCCTAGGTACCTAACCTAGGCATGTTATTATACGTTAGACACTTCCCGGTTATCCTTGTGTATGGTGATTTCAATTTTTCAGAGATAGGTATCTCTTTTAATTAGATGAACTTAACCCTCTCAAAAAAGGGAGTCTAAGGGTAATCCCTCTTCCCTCTGAGTGTAGCTTCAGCGGGTCGGTCTCGAATTCTTAATTCAGGCATGAATTTCCCACTGTTTTTTCTGCCCTTCCTCTGTAGCTGCAGATGTAGGTTTTGGAGGTTTAGGCCAGAATCTCAGAGTATTTAGTTTGTGGTCGGTAGCTACCATGCGAGATGAATAGAATTCTTTTGCTACGTTAGGCTACCGACATAGGAGGCTAGACCTGCCTAGGCCACTCCTGAAGGGTCTGTACGATATGACCCTTCTTCCTGTGACCTAGCAGACTAGTCCTGTGTTAGTGGACCCAAGCTGAGGAATAGAATTCTTCTAATGCTTAGGGGACACTGGCGCTGCAACCCCCGTTTCCTTTCCCTTAGAGGTGGTGGCGAAGGTGCTACCATCTTCTTAATTGTATTAATCTATCCCTAGGCTAAAGAATAGATTCTTTAGCCGCCTGGGATAGTTCTAATACAGGAACGGAGTTTGTTAGGTGGGGCAGGACAGGCTATGGCTGGCTCCTGATGTACCTTTAACAGGACCCTCTTTTCCCTTCCCTTCTATCCCTTTATGTTGGCAAATCCCGGTAAGGTTGCCGGGATCGACCAGACTCCCTCTCTTACAGTTGATAGCTGCCGGGTGGAAGTCTTAACATCTGTTGGCCGGCAGTCATGACAGCTGTGAGCTGCCGGCCATTTTAGTTGCCGGCCGGCAGTAAAGACTACTGCCGGCCGGCAGTCATGGCTGCTGCCGGCTGGCAGTCATGGTGACTGCTGGAAGGCAACCAGGGCAGCTGCCGGCCACCCATGTTGGCTGTAAGTGGGAAGTCCCTTCTATTTACAAAGGTTCTTCAGTTCTTTCTTGAACTGCTAGCAACAGTGGCTACTGCTGGGGTGCTGCCTACCAGGCCGGCACAGAAGGGTGCCTGCTCAACCGGCAGCACGCCGACTGTACTGATACTGCCGGCAGTGCCTGACCAGCGGTGCCAGTACTGTAGGTGGATGCAAGCTTGAATTTTATATTCTCCCCTTCCACTTGAACCTTCTTTCTGGAGAAGGTAGTAATAGTAGACTTTTACATCAATTTTACTGTATATATATATATATATATATATATATATATATATATATATATATATTATATATATATATATATATATATATATATATATATATATATATATATATATATATATATATATATATATATATATATATATATATATATATATATATAGTATTACATAGCCTGTTCTCCATGCTATCTCTCTTTCTTTTAGCTAGCAGACTAGATGTGCTAGCATTAGCTAGCTATGCCGACGACATGCTGGCTGTACTACAGTATATGTTTATACAGGTAGTTAGTATTTCTGCAGTATAGGATATACTGCAAATAGAAAGCTTCTGCATATTTAATGCTAGTAGTGTTTTTCCAATATATTTGAAAATCCTACCGAAATATTTGTGGAACCCAATCTCATATTGAAAAAAATTAATTCTTCAATATTCTGATTAGAAATCAGTCTTAAGATTATCATACAATATTAAAATTTTAAGAACTGGAGATTACACTCCTAACCCTTAAAGGGCAGAGCCCTTATCCTCGAGTGTCCATGATTAGGAAACTCTATGCTTTAATTTTGTAAGGGGGGGTGGTGTCACAGCAAATAAGTTGGGTGGGATATATACAAATATATGTCTTTCCTTTCCCCAGTCCAGTTGGCATCATGGCAGCTGGACTGTACAGTCAATTGCTTACCAGAAAGGCAACACATTGGCTGGATCATACTATATATAATTATACAGTAGCCAGTATATTGCAATATAGTGCATACTGCAAATAGAAAACTACAGTATAATTAGACAGTAACTATTTCTAGCATATCTTGTGTATCCTCATGTGAGCTTATGCTGCAGCCGCTCTTACATTGAAGGAATAGTGTTTCTTCGTTAAGCTGATTGAAAAATCAGTCTTCCGTACCCCACATTACTTAGTATGAAAGGGACAGTGAAGTATACACTTCCTTATCCCTAGGGGTTAGAAAACCCCATTTTCAGTTGGAATTCCTTCGAAAAGGAAATTCCTATCACTTAATACTGAGGGGAAGTACCAGCATTTGCTTGCAAGGGACACACAAGTATGTGTCTCCTACTATCCCTTTATAGCTTGCTATCCTAAGCTATTCTGTTATGATATGACTTTTGATTTATTGGTTATCAGGGAGATAATCAATCATATACTCATTTTGTTTTCCTTTCTGTACAGGAGGAACGCCAGATGTCATGTGTTGCAGTGTTTTGCAAAACTAATAGTAAGTGTGTTTACGGACATAATGCATGCAAGTTTCATGCCCCCTGCAATATTATTTCCAAACGCCTGCAGTATTGGAACCCGCAGGCCTGCAAAGTATGTTGGGCCCTAATGTCCGAAGGTTTCAAGAATCCCAAGTTGTTGGAGACTAGGGATGTAGCTCGTTTCAAACTACGCAACTGGGTGAAAGGCTTTCAGAAAATCTCTCCGGGACCTTACCTGCCTAATGACAAGATGTGTAGGTTACTATTTCCAACAGCGAGTAAGGAAATAGTGGTACCCTAGACACGAGGTACATTTCCCAATGGCCAGATAACCTTTGGGAAGGAGGGCAAAAAGCGCCCACGTGAAGAAGGGGAGAATGTCGGGTTGGAATTGTCTCCGTCCCAACAGGCTCATGAGCCAACGACATCGATATCTCTGCCTTCTATCCCTCTTTTAGATGTAATGAACCAGTTATGGGCTCAAGTCAAGAACCTAGTAGAAAATTTGTGCAAACAGAGCACAAAGCAGGAAGCAAAATGCAAGGTAGAGCTTGGTAAAGCTCCACTTGTCGCTCCTAAAAGGTCTTACAAAAGACTTGTAGATCAAGACCTTCTGACATGCTCCACAACCAATCTCTGGAGGTTTGCGGAGCTAATGCCGATTTTAAACGACAAACTCTATATCTCGGAGAAGATGGGTGCTGATCCTTTGGACACAATCCAGTTCCGGGTAAGCTTTGATGCTTTCCCGAACTGTTTCATTAGACTGAAGGATGAACTAACATCAGGAAAAGGAACGGCATCAAAGGAGGTTATGATTCTCGACAATGATAAAGCACAGGCTATCCTATCAAGCAGCACTGAAAAGCCGGGTTACTCGGTGTCGAAGATATCCACACCGGGTAACAAGCACTCTTCCTTTCTTGCTCCTGTTTCAATTTCATTCCCCTTTACGGAGATGGCTTTCAAATATGTCACTGAGGCAATAGAGACAGGTAAACCATGTCCTACATTCAAGGAGTGCGAGCCTCTGTCACTAGCATTTCCCGGACAGGAGAAGAACTGGAAGGAGGGCCATTTCACCTATTCAGTAGGAGGACTTGAGGTGAATGTCACCAGTCGACAATTTAAGGTAAATCTTCCAAAATTATCTGAGTTTCTCTTACAGGATGAACAAGAAACAAAGGAGAGACTTGCAGCCTCCTTATCTCTACAGAACTACATAGAGTTCTGTTCTGCTAATCAAGACACCCCAAACATGCTTAAGGTCTTAGCCAAAAATACATATGGCCACTTTGGTAAAAGACCTTTATGCCTTTATAAAGGCTAGAGGAACATGTAGGGAGTTCGTGTTATCTAACGCAACAGCGAAAACATGATACAAGAAAGCCAATTTCTTCCAACATCTGGGGTAAAGACCTCTTTCCAGACGAGGTAGTCAAGAAAGTGATTAAGAACGCCTCCACGGAGAAAGTAGGACTTCTCCAAAAGTGGGGCATCCTTTCAAAAAGAGAATCTTCTAAGGTTGTGGGTCCCCAACCTAAAAGGAAGATGGAGAGGTCTGGACATCCATTTCGAGCGGTTCAACAACAATCCACAGTTGTAGTGACCGAGATGTCACAGACAGATGGTCGAAAAGAGATTCCTACTGATCAGTCGAAGCATAGAAATGCTTCTAGTAGGAGGAAGATTCCTTTAGGATCGCTGGACCTTCGATCCTTAGGTCCATGGCCTACTCAAGATGGGACTAAGATGAGAGGTGGAGATATCTCTACCACCATTTCCTCTACTGCTCTAGAGCATACAGGTGGTAAGAAAACTTCAGTCCACCGGATTCCAGGGAAAGCCGTTGTGTGTTTACGAGAAGGATTCAAGAAAATTCACAGTCATTCAGGACTTATCGCCAATCAAACAAGTCCAAATAAAACAACGAGTCCAGGAGGTTTATCCTCCTGAACATAAGGATCCCGCTGCAAAAAAGGGTCCTATAGTCTTACCAGACCTGAAAGTCGTCTATCGGCAGCTTCCAGTCAATCACCCTTTCCCCTCCTATCTAGGACTTGGCAGAGTCCTAGCTGCCCTCATAAAACTGGCAGACACAGTCATGCAATATTTAAGCCTAAGAAAGGTTTAGGCAACAATGTTCCTGGACAAGAGGCTGGGGTGGGCAGCACCCAAGGTAGCTGGTCTATGAACATCCGAAGAAATGATCCGGTCCCCGGAACATCGTGAATGAAAGATAAATTTCAGATTCCCAAAACGAGAACAGGCAGGAACCCTGTTCTCTCTCCAGTTCGCAATAAAGGTAGGCCCTGTGCTAAGAGCACGGCTGCAAGATGCGCTGGGAGCCTGGAGAAAACAAGCATCAAAGGCTCGAAGAGGCCTAAAAAGACCGATAGCGGTCCTTCCTTAATCGCTTCCCTAACAAAGGTCAAAGCCCGAAAATCCCAAGACCATGTTGGTCAAGTCATGAGTAGGGAAACTCTCTCCAAGCAGATCAGATTGTCTACGGCTGATCTGGGACTCCGAAGCGATAACGAGACACTGCAATCAACGATGCTAAGAAACGTCTCATACAGTTTAGGTGTAGTTAGCCATCCCTTACCTAAAGGGATGGCACCTGTCAGCAGTTCACATACAACCAATCCATAATGTGACAGTGGATGCTCTACTCAGGCTCAGGCCGATAGAGTTAGAATGATCCACGGACGCAGACCTATTCTCTCCCAGTTGGGAACAAGTCCCCGAACTGCAATCCGACCTCTTCATTAAGAGCGCCGTCAGGGAACTACCCTAATATGTAGCCCTATACGAGGATCCTCTAACTTAAAAATGATAGACATCATGTCTCTGAAAGGGAAGGGATAGACTTAAGATTTCCAGTACATCCCGTCCAATCACCTGCTGAGAGTCCTCAACATGCTAAGATCCTTCCAGGTGGGAGTAGCTCTGTTGGCTCCCAGGTAGCCCAAGAACAATCTATCCTCCTTGAGGAAGGAACAGAGGCTGAGGCTGTCCTTTATCCTGAACCCGGGACAACTCCAGAAGGTTCAGAGATTAATTGCCTTCGATTTATTACAGAGAACCCAAACCCTTCATTGCATGATTTTCTTGCCCTAGCGGTTAAGAAAAGATTTGGGATCTCAAAAGGCAATATAGAATTCTTAGAAGAATACACGTCTAAGTCAACTAAAAGACAATATGAGTCATCTTTGAAAAAGTGGGTTGCTTTTGTAAAAGCAAAAGGACCAAAAGAAATTTCAATGAACTTCTGCATGTTCTTCTTTATCCATCTTCATAACCAGGGTTTGGCGGCCAACAAGATAACTACGTGCAAGTCAGCCTTGACTAGACCTCTTTTATATGCTTTCAAGTAGATTTGGCGAATGAGATCTTTAATAAGATCCCGAAGGCATGTGCAAGGCTTAAGCCTGCTGCACCACCAAAGCCCATCTCTTGGTCTTTGGACAAGGTTCTACATTATGCCTCATCCTTGAACAATGAAGATTGTTCGCTTAAGGATCTTACCAAAAAGGTTATTTTTCTGTTCGCTACAGCCTCAGGGGCTAGAGTTAGTGAAATAGTGGCCCTTTCTAGGGATGAGGGCCACATTCAGTTCTCAAAAACAGGAGAACTGAATCTCTTCCTGATCCATCCTTTCTCGCTAAGAATGAGCTACCCACTAAAAGGTGGGGTCCCTGGAGAATCAGACTTCAGGGGAGGACAGCTCTTTAAAGGAGAAAGCTCTGGATCAAACTTATCCCTAAAACAACTGAGGGCAAAGCTCTCCTACTTTATTAGTAAAGCGGATCCTGACAGTACTCCCGCAGGTCATGATCCAAGGAAGATTGCTTCTTCACTGAACTTCTTTCAGTATATGGACTTTGAGCGTCTTCGTTCATACACTGGATGGAAATCGTCCAGAGTGTTTTACAAACACTATGTGAAACAAGTACATGAACTGAAACACTACATAGTGGCGGCAGGTAGTGTATTAAAACCTGCTCCCTAATTACTGCTATAGACAGTCAATGATTTGGACTTCAAATGTCCTCGCACATATACTGGGGGAGAATCATCCACAGTGTTCTACAAATACTATGCTAAGGAAGTCCATGATCTGAAGCAGTATCTGGTGACGTCGGGTAGAGTACTTAACCCGCCGTCTAATTCTACGATGAACAGCTAATTGACTGGGACTGTCAATTAAAGGGAAAAGAGGTGACACTAGCTCTGTTCAAAATCCCAGGTGTGAAATTATACAGATAGCACTAGTGCCGGTGTATGTAGTACACAGTGCCGGTAAAAGTAACCAGTACAGGAATTATGAAGATAATTTTTTTTAATTTTCTTCAATCTGAGAGTGGCACTTATCATTTCTTGCTTTCCAAGAAAGAAAGATAATATCTGTACAGGTTACATGTATAGTTCTGTTATCTTGCTACATTCGTTTTACTTACTAATAAATGTCTATTAGAATGAAATTGCGTCCTAACTCGCCCGACAATTGCATGATTTTAGTCCAGAGTATGTACTTTTATATATTTGTATGTTCACAAACAATGGATTTAAGGAACACTGTTAAGTATTTGGTAATTTTCACAAACTACGAGACGGTTTGTTCATCTGATTTATTCTTATGTTTGTCCACATAATATATGCTTACCTTGAAACCCCCTTTCTACCGTCTAGAATGACTCTTCCCTGTAGGGAGCAGGAAGCACTAACATCGGAAATGATTAGTGATAATGTCGGATAACGGTAACGTCATTTGTCTCGATTGATCCTAATGATCATAGAAAGGTTGTCCCAAGGTTAAGGCACTGATGAAAATCCACATATACATTAATGCCCTGGTATACTTCCATCAGGAAGACATGGCTTGAGCCCAAAAAAACGGATTTTGAGCGAAGCAAAAAATAAATTTTTGGGTGAGATCGCCATGTCGTCCTGATGGACCCAGCTTTCTTTCTTGAAAGAAAAGATCTTCACAGTTCCCTACCTGACGTACTACATCTGTAGCACCACGCTCAATACTACAAGGAATGTCCGCCATCCTAGGAATGCCGCTGGGGTGGTGGTCAATAGTAGTACGGGAACGGGGGTAGCCTTGTTACGGCCCCCTTCTATTCTTTTGCCACGTCCCCCTTGAAGCGTTAACGCCGTTGAAGGTGCAGATTGCTATGTCACGTGTCAAGAATGCGTCCTTTGATATTATGCAATATCCTTGAGAAAATTTTAAGGATATGAGGTTCAGGAGTTAGAATTCTGGAACCTGAAGGTTAGTTCTCTAGGAATATCACTGTAGTATATAATATATCCTTTTGAAGCTACTTATATATATATATATATATATATATATATATATATATATATATATATATATATATATATATATATATATATACCAATAAATCTGCACTCTTTGGTGTATATGCAACAGTTCCTCCTTTACTTAAACCAGATGGTTCAGTCACTCAATTTCCAAAAGAGAAGGCAATCCTTTTGCCTGATATTTTTTGGCAGTAAACAGAGTAATGAAAACTTGAACTTCCTCATTCCTGTTTTCCTGAGTCTAAACTAACTAGTTTAGCTTTTTGATCTCGTGAGATTAAAGCTCTGTTGATAGACCTTGATGCTTATGGAGGTGTAAACCCAAATGGTATCTTTCCTTTGTTTTTTATAAAGACAGCAGATTTCTTAGCTCCAAAGTTATCTGTTATTTTGTGCAAGTTAGCAAAAAGAGGAGCTTTTAGTACTTGTTGGAGAATTGTTAATGTTACTCCTCTATGTAAATATGTTTGTGGTAGCTCAAGTCACACTGATTACCACCCAATTTCCATAACTCCCATGTTATCTAAAGTTTTTGAACGTCTTCTGGCAAAACGTTTTAATAGGTTTGCTGAAGGTAATTATCTACTCCCTCCCTGGTTTGCAATTTGGTTTTCGTAAAGGCCTTGGAGCATGTGATGCTCTTCTTACAATCTCCAATGCTGTACAGAAATCCCTTGATTGTGATCAGGAAGTTTGTAAGATTGGCCTTGATTTTCGTGCAGCCTTTGGCCGTGTTAATCATGAGGCCCTTGTTTTCAAACTGAAACAGTTGGGAGTGGGTGGGTCGTTTCTAAGCATTATTATTGATTTTTTAAGTAATAGATCTCAAAGAGTTTTTGTTGATGGGCACTATAGTGAGTATAGGAATGTGATATCCGGTGTTCCACAGGGTAGTGTTCTTGGCCCATTACTTTTCATACTATATACACAAGACATGTGGTTTGGCCTAGAAAACAAGCTTGTTGCATATGCAGATGATGCTACTCTTTTTGCATCAATTCCATCCCCTGAATGTAGATCTGGGGTTGGTGAATTCCTTAATAGAGATTTAGCTAAAATTAGTGCATGGTGCAAATTATGGGGTATAAAGTTGAATCCTAACAAAACTCAAAGTATTAT
>NC_090730.1:37604428-37611610 GCF_036898095.1 Palaemon carinicauda
GATTTTCGTTGCTGCTACACTGACGGAGAGCAAGTTTGAACTGAGCTCTCGCTTGTCTCATCTGAAGAGCGAGGCGACCTTCTCTCTGGCTACCATCGTTCCTCCAAAGAAGGAACATTTCTCGAGAGTGTGCATAGAGGTCTTTAACTAAGTCATTACAACCAGGTATGTTTCGATGGTTACCTCTAGAGAGTCTAAACGTGTCTCTTCCTGAGCTTTGTAGGGCATTTATGATATTTACTTATAATTCCTTCAGTTTTGTTTTATGTTCGTTGCGGCAATTAGGATTATTGCAGAGCAGGGCTTCAGCAGGTTGAATTATTGAGCGGAGATTACTTTCAGATAAGCGTTTGAATGCAGTGGATTTTTGGAGGTTGGAGAAATCCCATGAGATGGAAGGTAGCCTCTCCCTGTGGGTGGGTACTGCCGGGAGGGAGGGTGTGTGAAATGTGATCTGTATGGGTATGTGATCGAATGCAGACGAAAGGTCGTATCGTATAATACATTCAGTGATAGAGCTATGCAGGCAGTCAGTGGTAATACAATGATCAATCCAGGATGTGATGGGCATATTATTTCTGTTTTGCATGTACGTAAAGGACGAAGGAGGCAGGATGGCAACATCGCTAGTTTGAAGAGATTGTTGAGAACAGAGACGCTGTAATTCATTATAGAAAAGTCTGGATGGGTACGCATTAAAGTCTCCTATTATGCACACATGGTCAGCGGTGGTATCATTAATAATACCTTAGACTTCTCCTAGTAATATACAATACTGATCAAAGTTTGACTGGCACTCCCAGGGGAAGTATGCATTAGTCACTAATATGGTTTTACCTTCGATCGTTACTTGCAGGCCGAGAAGTCTGTCAGTTTGATACGTCACTGGTTTCACGCACTTGTCCAGAGATCTATGCCATAGAAATGAGAGACCTCCCTTCGGACGACCTTGAAGGATGTAGTCGTGAGTAACCATCGACGAGATAGAGAAACTGTTATAATCAACATGAACCGAATCACTGATAGCCAGGTCATGAGGTAGGAGTAAGTTTTCTTGCTGTGCAATAATGGCACGGAAATCATTGCAGAACTCATTAAGGACAGGTAAATTCCGCTTGATCCCGTATATGTTCCAAGACAAAATAATTAATGACTCCATGAATTTCGTCGACTTTTGGAGATAAGAGCAGAAATCTCAGGGGGCGTTGGAGTGGTTGGTGCTGGGCCGTTAACGGGGGAGGCTGATTGTCGTAGGTGACTTCGGGGGACTAGGGTCGCTTGGGGAGGGCGATCTCTTTTATGATCATAAAAGGACACATATGCTCCTGGGCCGAAGTTTTCGCCTACCAGGAGCTCTCGATGATGGAATAAACAGGAAACCCTGTATGCAACTTGACCTACTGTCTTACACTTGAGGCTATGAAGAATGAGAGGGTCTGATCCTGTTATATCCCTAACCCGGAGCCTGATGGCATCTTCAGTAACTGAGGAATGCAGGTTGTGGACAACGACGTGGCATCTCTTTGGGCGGAGGTGAAGGGGGATATACCCGGATGAATGCTGGTTGACCTGTTTGCGGTTGCGGTCAGGTCGGAGCTTTGTCTTTCGCTGGGAGGTCTGCCATCCCTCGTTGTCATATTGGGCATTTGACATTAGCGCCCTGGCATATGAGTCAGTCGCAGGGAGGGAGGGGGGAGAGGTAGAAGTGGATGGTACTTCTCTTGAATCTTTTCTGTCTAACGATAGGGAGGGGGAGGTGGTGGTATCCAAAACTGGCGTTTGCTTCGTAACGATCCTTGGCCCTGTAACAGGCAGGCTAGAGCGGGTGTTTTGTGGTTCCGAGGTGGGCGTGGGGTCAGATGAGGGTTGTTCAAGTGGCAGTTGGGGTTGGTCCGTGGAATCATTCAACTTATTACATTTTCCTTTCAACTCTCCAATTTGATTTGTTATTTCATTGATTTTTAGCCCCATTGAAGCGAATGCATCATTGATTTGCAGGGCCATTGCATCACTGATTGGCTGCTTCATTGCAGCGATGGCATCATTGATTTGGTGACCCAATGCATCACTGATTTGTTGCCTCATTTCAGCGATTGTGTCACTGATTTGCTGCCCTACAGCATCACTGATTTGCTGCCTCATTGCAGCGATTGCATCAGGGATTGCACGGAGATCTTCAGAGGTATTTGACAGCGAAATTGACAACTCCAAGGCTTTTACTGCAGTGTTATGTACAGTCACTATATTGAGGTCAGCTGGCTGGACCGGAGGTAGGGTGTATGGGTTATCCGCGCAAATGGTAACATTTGTTGTGGTTTTGAGCCATGTTGACATGAGAGTGATTTTCTTCTGAGAAGTAAGGCTCTTTGCATTTCGATCATTCCGAATGCCGTCGGGCATATAGTCTTTGCACGAGACATATGCAATTGTGATATCTTCTTCCTTGAAAAGATTTCTCACGACATCTGTGATGGACTCCGGATCGCTGTTGTTAGAACGAGAATTGATAAAACAAACACAATTGTTCTGTATGTGAGGGGTGGAAAGACGAGAGGCACTCTCGACACTCAGGGTCATTTTTTCTATGTCGACCTTGTGGTTAGGCTGAGCGAAGAGCAAACCGTTACTCCTCTCTTTTTATTTTTCTTATTTTCACTGTTTGAACCGAAAGCAGCCAATGGCACTGAGGGTGGAAGAAATTTCGGGCACTGATTGGATTAGAGGGAAATTTTCATTTATAGCAAGAAGCACAGGATTCCAAGTGATAAGGTACACTTCACTAGGCAGAGCAGCACTTCATGCACATATACACACATTTTTAACGGGAAAGCACGTAAATGACCATAGTTATTCCCGTAAGTGTCCGGAGCGCCTCTGAACACGTCCACCTCACACTTCTACAGAGAATAAATATATATATATATATATATATATATATATATATATATATATATATATATATATATATATATATATATATATATGTATATATATATATATATATATATATATATATATATATATATATATATATATATATATATATATATATACATATATATATATATATATATATATATATATATATATATATATATATATATATATATATTGTGTGTGTGCGTGTGTGTGTATATATATATATATATATATATATATATATATATATATATATATATATATATATATATATATATATATATATATATATATATATATATATATATATATATATATATATATATATAGAGAGAGAGAGAGAGAGAGAGAGAGAGAGAGAGAGAGAGAGAGAGAGAGAGAGAGAGAGACTCTCTGTTTAAAAGATACATACGATACCTACTCTCCAATATGAAGTGAAAGTAATTAAGTTAAATTTACTCTTGATTTGTTCCCCTTAGCAAACGCACACAGATTAATACGCATTTTGTCAAATTTATTTAGTTTTTACAACAGATATGATTTTAATAATTTCCTCAGTCAGATGTAGTATCACATAGCTCTCTCTCTCTCTCTCTCTCTCTCTCTCTCTCTCTCTCTCTCTCTCTCTCTCTCTCTCTCTCTCTCTCTCTCTCTCTCTATGGATATATATATATATATATATATATATATATATATTATATATATATATATATATATATATATATATATATGATATCTCTCTCTCTCTTTCTCTCTATCTCTCCCAATTTATTACCGGAAATTAGGTTTAGAATTAATTTCTTATAGTCACTGAGCAGGGGTGTGAAGGAAATACAGTACATCCAGACAACAAAGATGTAACATGATAAAACACGTTATCATAACAATACTGGTAATCATACCAAAGTTATTTAGTGGTGAAGATTTGGCATAGCCACATTATCAAATATTAGTGAATACAATTCATTGTACTGACGCTTCCGTATTCCAGGTTTCCCACATTTTGGATTTTATTCTCGCTGCACTTGCAAGCACATTTTGAATTAGGGGATTTTCACTAGATCGTAGGCGGGAGGTGAGACTTGCAATAGAGCGACGAATGATGGTTTTTAGGTTATCCAGTCTATTTTCAACAAACATCGCTGAAGCTGATTGGTGCCTCGGGGTATTGGTGAGGCGCCTTAGGATATCATTGTGAATGACTGTGATACGTCTCATCGATTCTCACGTATAGTTTGCCCATAGCGAGCAGCCATATACGTTATAGCAGTAGGTTTGAAATGGAGTTTTTTGATATCTTGGCGGCAGAAGGCAAATCTTCTCGTTACCATGTTCCCTAGACAACACAATTTACGTCGCCTGTTTTCAATGTCAGATGTGTCCTTTAAATCTTTTGTAATGATGTGACCGAGGTAAGGAAAATCATTGACAAATTCCAGCTGATGGTTTTGAAGGTAAATATGTGGATCTTCTACGAAACGGAGCGATCTAGGAAGGACAGACATGCACTGTGTCTTTGATTCGTTATAGATTATATCATGTTCAATAGCGTATGCGTTGCAAGTATCGATGAGATGTTGTAGGCCTTGGGCAGAGGGGGAGATGAGGACCATATCGTCAGCGTAGCAAAGGTTATTTATGGTAAAGCCATTAACCGTACAACCAATGGGAAGTGAATTCAGTCTGATATTTAAGTCGTCTGTGTAAACATTAAATAAGTATGGAGAGAGGATGCCTCCTTGCCTGAGACCGTTAGATGAGCCGAATTGCTGGAACAGAACATTGCCCCATTTGACACAGAACTGTTGTGTTGTGAACCAACAGTATAATATACCGATGAGATATAGAGGAGTTCCCCTTTTGCGTAGTTTCAAAAAGAGCTTCAGATAGTTTACTCTGTAAAATGCCTTCCGCACGTCTACAAAACATAAGTAGACAGGGGAGGCCGAGGATATATAGAAATTCAATAACTCCTTTAGAATATATATACAGGTGTCAGTCGTGTGGTTAGTCTTAAAACCAAATTGATTGTCTGCGGTGTGGAGAAATGGTGCAAGGCGACGGAACAGAAGAGATTCAAATATTTTCGATGAAATTGTTGTAATGGCGATGGGGCGGTAGTTTCCTGGGTCACTGGCATCCTTCAGTTTGTTTTTTATGAGAGGTATTAAGTGGACAAGTAGCAGGGTTTCGGGGAGATATTGGTGTAATATAGAGGCATTAAATAGTGCAGAAAATAGGATATAAATTATAGGGTGGCAGAATTTGAAAGCCTCGGCAGGAAGGCCATCGCAGCCGGGAGCCTTGTTATTAGGTAATTTCTTGATAGCCTCGCACATGTCACTCGGGGAGATACGGTCAATATATTGAAAATCCATATTAACATTGATGAGAGTATCCACTTCATTCCGGGTATCTTGGTCATTTATACAATTTAGGATGGTACTGAAGTAATCCCCCCACATTCTTGCGATGGATTCTTCGCCAATTGCATCCCCTACTCGTTGGGATAATTTGTTTGACTTTGGGTTTAGTGAATTAATATCTTTACAAAGATGGGGGAAGTCATGGTTGGTCAATTTTCTGGACAGTGCATCGGCTCATAGCTGATTTTCGTTGCTGCGACACTGATGGAGAGCAAGTTTGAACTGGGCTCTCGCTTGTCTCATCTGAAGAGCGAGGCGACCTTCTCTCTGGCTACCATCGTTCCTCCAAAGAAGGAACATTTCTCGAGAGTGTGCATAGAGGTCTTTAACTAAGTCATTACAACCAGGTATGTTTCGATGGTTACCTCTAGAGAGTCTAAACGTGTCTCTTCCTGAGCTTTGTAGGGCATTTATGATATTTACGTATAATTCCTTCAGTTTGGTTTTATGTTCGTTGCGGCAATTAGGATTATTGCAGAGCAGGGCTTCAGCAGGTTGAATTATTGAGCGGAGATTACTTTCAGATAAGCGTTTGAATGCAGTGGATTTTTGGAGGTTGGAGAAATCCCATGAGATGGAAGGTAGCCTCTCCCTGTGGGTGGGTACTGCCGGGAGGGAGGGTGTGTGAAATGTGATCTGTATGGGTATGTGATCGAATGCAGACGAAAGGTCGTATCGTATAATACATTCAGTGATAGAGCTATGCAGGCAGTCAGTGGTAATACAATGATCAATCCAGGATGTGATGGGCATATTATTTCTGTTTTGCATGTACGTAAAGGACGAAGGAGGCAGGATGGCAACATCGCTAGTTTGAAGAGATTGTTGAGAACAGAGACGCTGTAATTCATTATAGAAAAGTCTGGATGGGTACGCATTAAAGTCTCCTATTATGCACATATGGTCAGCGGTGGTATCATTAATAATACCTTAGACTTCTCCTAGTAATATACAATACTGATCAAAGTTTGACTGGCACTCCCAGGGGAAGTATGCATTAGTCACTAATATGGTTTTACCTTCAATCGTTACTTGCAGGCCGAGAAGTCTGTCAGTTTGATACGTCACTGGTTTCATGCACTTGTCCAGAGATCTATGCCATAGAAATGAGAGACCTCCTTTCGGACGACCTTGAAGGATTTAGTCGTGAGTAACCATCGACGAGATAGAGAAACTGTTATAATCAACATGAACCGAATCACTGATAGCCAGGTCATGTGGGAGGAGTAAGTTTTCTTGTAGTGCAATAATGCCACGGAAATCATTGCAGAACTCATTAAGGACAGGTAAATTCCGCTTGATCCCGTATATGTTCCAAGACAAAATACTTAATGACTCCATGAATTTCGTCGACTTTTGGAGATAAGAGCAGAAATCTCAGGGGGCGTTGGAGTAGTTGGTGCTGGGCCGTTGACGGGGGAGGCTGATTGTCGTAGGTGACTTCGGGGGACTAGGGTCGCGGGGAGAGGGCGATCTCTTTTATGATCATAAAAGGACACATATGCTCCTGGGCCGAAGTTTTTGCCTACCAGGAGCTCTCGATGATGGAATAAACAGGAAACCCTGTATGCAACTTGACCTACTGTCTTACACTTGAGGCTATGAAGAATGAGAGGGTCTGATCCTGTTATATCCCTAACCCGGAGCCTGATGGCATCTTCAGTAACTGAGGAATGCAGGTTGTGGACAACGACGTGGCATCTCTTTGGGCGGAGGTGAAGGGGGATATACCCGGATGAATGCTGGTTGACCTGTTTGCGGTTGCGGTCAGGTCGGAGCTTTGTCTTTCGCTGGGAGGTCTGCCATCCCTCGTTGTCGTCTTGGGCATTTGACATTA
>NC_090730.1:37612110-37627110 GCF_036898095.1 Palaemon carinicauda
GCCACCAAAGGGGTGGGTAGCGCTGCAAGTGACCGCTTATATATATGTGTATATATATATATATATATATATATATATATATATATATATATATATATATATATATATATATATATTTATATATATATACGTGTGTATATATATATATATATATATATATATATATATATATATATATATATATATATATATATGTATGTATATATATATATATATATATATATATATATATATATATATATATATATATATATATATATATATATATATATATATATATATATATATATATATACAAACACAGGTTTCCACCCTATTCTATTAAAATACATGCAGCCGTAATTTTTTCCCTACTTTGTCGTTATCTTTTAGGGTTTGGTGACCGTAATATCACTCCTTAACGCTAATATTTGTCTTTAAAACAATAAATGCCTGGCAACATTTATTCTAGGATTTTTATAGTTTTTGCGGGAAATTTTTAACAGTGTAGATTTACTTCTCACATGATAGCCAGATATAAGAATCAGGGAAAACAGACACCTTAGGAGAATTTCAAAGCATGAATTTAGTGATAAAAAGTCATCAAGGCTATTCAAGAATTGATTTGAACGATGGTGATAACCAAATAGTGAAATAATAATACTTTTCTTTTTTTACCTAAAAGTAAAAATTCATATTGTTACCTAATGAAGAAAGCATAGTTTAATCTTTTGTGCACTTTTCATCTGTAAATTACACAGAATGTTTCAGCAATGGCTGCTTACAATTACAGAGGTAATATTCGGCTGATGGGTAGCTCGTAGATACTCAGATTGCAGAGTTAATCATTGAGGGCGATTCGGATTTATAATGATAAGAAACGCATGGTTCACTTTGATATGCAGAGGTAATAGATAATGGGAACATTAAATGTTATTTACATTTAGGAAAGTAAAGGGTAGACAAGTGTCCAGAGGTTCGTGAAGAGATGCTGCCTATTTAGAGAAATTCATATTTTTTATGATTCTGATGATTTTTATACAGAATTAATGCGAATGTATTAAAAAGGATTGGACATCACCTCCTAATATTTGAAACGTAACAACTTAGCTCTTCATTCCACGATTTGAAATCTGGCACCGGTTATATATATATATATATATATATATATATATATATATATATATATATATATATATATATATATATATATATATATATATATATATATATATATATATATATATATATATATATATATATATATATGCATATATATATATATATATATATATATGTATATATATATATATATATATATATATATATATATATATATATGTATATATATATATATATATATATATATATATATATATATATATATATATATATATATATATATATATATATATATATATATATATATAAAACCGGTCACTTGCAGCGCTACCCACCCCTTGGGTGACGGGGAGAGGAATTATTCATACCCTATTGAGTGTGTATGTCTATCCAAATTTTTAGATGTTATTTTTAATAGGCGACGTAAACTACAGTAGCGTGTATATATATGTATATATATATTTTCTTCGTGGCCAAGTGGGTTAGTCACTGTCTGTACAAGCTTGCCGACCAGGGTTCGATTCCCGGTCGGAGCCAAGCTCTTGTCTTTGTGTGATTTCGCCTGGGGCTCTGATCCCGAGGTCGTTAAGAGAATCCAGACATTAATGTATCAAAAATATATATGGCTTATTTGAATATGAAAAACACGTAAAAATGTGCAAAATTTATCATGTATATATATATATATATATATATATATATATATATATATATATATATATATATATATGCATATATATATATATATATATATATATATATATATATATATATATACATATATATATATATATATATATATATATATATATATATATATATATATATATGCATATATATATATATATATATATATATATATATATATATATATATATATATATATATATATATATATATATACATATATATATATATATATATATATATATATATATATATATATATATATATATATATATATATATATATTATATATATATATATATTTATATATATATATATATATATATATATATATATATATATATATATATATATATATATATATAGACACACATATATATATATATATATATATATATATATATATATATATATATATATATATATATATATATATATATATATATACATATATATACACACTACTGTAGTTTATGTCGCCTATTAAAAATAACATCTAAAAATTTGGGTAGACATACACACTCAATAGGGTATGAATAATTCCTCTCCCCGTCACCCACGAGGTGGGTAGCGCTACAAGTGACCGGTTATATATATATATATATATATATATATATATATATATATATATATATATATATATATATATATATATATATATATATATGTATATATATACACACACATAAATATATATATATATATGTATATATATATATATATATATATATATATATATATATATATATATATATATATATATAAAACCAGACACTTGTTCTCTCTTATAAAGGAGAGATGAGTATATGAGTATGTAATCATATGTGCTGTATATTCAACATATGCACGTAATGATATGTAATATATATATATATATATATATATATATATATATATATATATATATATATATATATATATATATATATATATATATATACAGGTTTCCCCCGTGTTTTATCAAAATACATACAACCGTAATTTTTGCCCTACTTTGCCGTTATATTTTACGGTTTGGTGACCGTAATATCACTCCTTAACGTCAATATTTGCCTTTATAACGGTAAATGCTTGGCAACATTTATTCTAGGATTTTTATAGCTTTTTGTGGCAAATTTTCAACAGTGTAGATTTACTTCTTACATCATAGCCAGACATAAGAATCTGGGAAAACAGACTCCTTAGGAGAATTCCAAAGCTTAGATTTAATGATAAAAAGTCACCAAGTCTATTCAAGAAATGATTTAAACAATGGTGATAACCGAATAGTGAAAGAATAATACTTTTTTCCTTTTACCTAAAAGTAAAAATTCATATTACTTGATGAAGAAAGCAAAGTTTAATCTTTTGTGCACTTTCCATCTGTAAATTACAGAGAATGTTCCAGCAATGGCTGCTTACAATTACAGAGGTAATATTCGGCTGATGGGTAGCTCGTAGATACTCAGATTGCAGAGTTAATCATTGAGGGCGATTCGGATTTATAATGATAAGAAACGCATGGTTCACTTTGATACACAGAGGAAATATATAATGGGAGCATTAAATGTTATTTATATTCATATTTTTTATGATTCTGATGATTTTTATACAGAATTTATGCGAATGTATTAAAAAGGATTGGACATCACCTCCTAATATATGAAACGTAACAACTTGAGCTCTTCTAGTGTAAGTTGAATCTTACATTCTTACGATAACAGAGAATAGAATTTTTTCGCGTTACGAAGTATAGCGAAAAATAATTGTCCTAACGACATGTAAGCAGATCTTAAGTGTCTTGTTACTTAAGTTCAGTTGTTATGTAGGAAGTGGCCAATGAGAATTTAGTGTTGGGTGAAACTTATTCGATGTTTGAAGAGGTATTTAGTATGTGGTCACTTTCTAGCGCACGCTAGCCCGAGCAAGTCGAATTTATTAGCCAGGACGCCAGGCAGGGTCAAATACAGCTTCAGATGTGAATAGTGTTTTCACGCTAGCAATCAGAATGCTGAAACCGTTTCAAGAAGTGATGGGCAATCTATTATCCGATTTCCAGCAGAATATTCAACAAGTATCCGCACCTCGTTAAAGTATGATGGAAAACCATTTGAATGAGCATCGCGTTATTTTGAGGAAACTGATACGAAAATGTTATCATTAGATGCGATTGTGTATCAACTTGGAGGACAAGGAACATCTAAAACTGCTGCAGAAACGAGTTAGTACGCAAAGAGCAGCATCGCCGAAAGTGTCAAACTAGTTAAAGATCGAGGGAGTGTGGATTCATATCAACTTTGATGGAAGAGGTCTAGAGCTCAATAAAGGCCGAGAGTTGACATTGGAGCCGGGAATGTACCAAGAAAGACGTCGAAAAGATAAGTGAAAATATAGCTGTTTTTATTTTGTATACCTAGCAGTTGGTACAAGGAAATTAGAACATTGTGTTTATTTTATTTTATTGTTTTTAATCGCCTGTTGGTTGTTGTTATTCACAATACATTGAACAGAATTAGATTGGGTCCGGTAAGATAGTCATTGACGTCTAAAAGGGCGATCACAAAATTCCATTTAAAAACCGTTACTGTGGTTGTTGGATTGGGTAACAATAGGTCAGAAAGGGACGAATCAGAATTTATTAAAAGAGATTGAGTGACACTGGTATCAGAAAAACTAAGAAATAATTCCTTTGACGGTGACCAAGAATGGAAATGGTAAGCAAAGGCTGGTTTTTTATTACAAACTTTTTAAGGATTTAATCAGTCTACAGTCTGCTTATCGCATAGAAATCTATTAAAACGTTGCCAATATCTTTCTCATTGGGGAAAAATTTAAAAAGTTTTTATAATGGATTATCTTTAGATATTTTTGAAAGCGGCGGTACATCTTTACTAAAGTTCTTAAGTCTGTTAGATATTGGAGATCTAAGGAAGTGAAAATTGAAGTATTTTTAGATGATGGCATAGATGCAGATGGTTGTTTTAAAGGGGCATTGGATGCTAGCTATTTACTTTAAAAGCTTCAAGATTTGGATTTATTTACAAGAAAGTATAATTGGTTTTCAGACTCTAAATTATATTTGGAAAGGTTTACAGTGGACGAATACTGAAGGCAAATTTCGTAACTACAGTATTAGGATAAACTATGTCGTTAAAGACCTTGTTTAAATGCCAAACCTTCTGAATTAACAAAAACGTTATTTTAACGAATATCTTTTGGACAGAATTCTGTTACATAATTTCCACGGAATTTGTCGTGAGAGGTATTGTTAAAATGAAAACGATAAAGTATTTCTGTATTTTTACATATTGAGCAAAGCCAGTTGGAACTTAATTGGGAAATATCAGATGCTCTACTTGAGATCACGTTTTGACGCAGAAATTAATT
Source organism: Palaemon carinicauda (assembly GCF_036898095.1). Classification (NCBI taxonomy): domain Eukaryota; kingdom Metazoa; phylum Arthropoda; class Malacostraca; order Decapoda; family Palaemonidae; genus Palaemon; species Palaemon carinicauda. The sequence goes on from NC_090730.1 coordinate 37,617,265, forward strand.
CTTTTTATTTTGGTCGTTATTTTAACTATATACTTGCATCAGACTTATTTAACCTATTACTTCATTGTGACGCCTAAGATGTAGGCAGTTTATCACTATATTGTGACGCCTAAAATGTAGGCAGTTTATCACTATATTGTGACGCCTAAGGTGTAGGCAGTTTATCACTATATTGTGACGCCTAAGATGTAGGCAGTTTATCACTATATTGTGACGCCTCAGATGTAATGTAGCAGCTTAGCACTATATTGTGACGCCTCAGATGTAGGCAGTTTATCACTATATTGTGACGCCTCAGATGTAGGCAGTTTAGCACTATATTGTGACGCCTCAGATGTAGGCAGTTTAGCACTATTGTGACGCCTAAGATGTAGGCAGTTAATTACTATATTGTGACGCATCAGATGTAGGCAATTTATCACATTGCGAAGCCTCGGATGTAGGCAATCTTATCATAATATTGCGACTCCTCATAGGAAATTTACCGCTATATTGCGACGCTTCAGACATAGGAAATTTACCGCTATATTGTGACTCCTCAGATTTAAGTTATATTGTGACGCCTCTGGTGTTGGGAAATTTATATGTTGTGACACCTCAGTAGTAGGTTTGGAGAAATTCTGAAGTTTTTAGCGATGAATACAGCGCCTTTTTTTTATCATGAAAAGAGTGGTTGGAAACTGGACAGCAAATGAATCTTTAAAATTGAACATGAAGGAGCAGGAGGCAGTCGACAGAATTATGTAAAGTATTTTGGCAATGTTTGAACGTTGTTCCAGATAAAAAATTTTCGATTTTAATGCAAGTAGGTAGCAAAAAGCCAGATTTGGAAATCATAGAAAACCAAAGAATTTAAACTTGTACTGAATACACTGTTCAGGTCATCAATGTATGTTAGCCCAGAGAGAGTACAAAAGAGTGGATTTTTTGAAGTGTTGTCAACTAACATGGATGAATGGTCAATTCTTGCTTACATTTTTCAGAGTTATGGACTTGTGAGAGTTATTCATTCTTTAGACTGTTTTTCTACTTTTAAAAATATGTTGAGGTTTTTAATCTCTAATATTGGTGTCCCGGAACAGAGGGAATTGATGCTTTAACTTGAGGTTTGGTGCTTTATACCAAAGGTTATTAATAAAATGGAGGTAAAAATTCTTAAGTAGAATATTCCAGAGTGAAAGTCCTCTCCATCTTGACTGTTGATATTAACGAGGGAAACTTTATTGTTAAACTTTAAGTGTTTACGTAACAAAAGGTTTATTACACACGGCAAAGATAAGTGAAATTCTTCGCTGAAATTCAACTTTGATATAGAAGGTAAAGGTTTTTTAATATCATAAGTATATGTACAATGTTTTATTTTTGGAATCTGCTTTCCAGGATCGTGAATGCAATGAAATGCCAGCAGTCGTCTTTAACGGTGGCCTCTAATTTGGACAGGAAATCGGGGGACCTCAGTTGTCATGGGCATCTTCTATCATCGATGAATGACAGCACCGACAAGGCCTACCAACTTGTCTTTCAACAAAGAGAAACTTGCAATAATGGTCACGAGCAAAGCGAAATGCCATTGTATGTTGCCTTATTTAGGACGCTTTTATTAGATTCCGGTGCTTTAGTAATCTCCAGTGATCAAGCTATTTATGCCATAACGCGCATGCATGAAATGAGGGGTTACATAGATCCAACGGAAAATTCACTTGTTAAATCTTTGCAAGCACCTGTGAAACATTAAGCTGGTAGATCGGTGCATACAAAGGATCTTTTTGATATGGTGTTGCAGAATCCGTGCGGATTATATTTTCCTATATTGAAAAACTTCTTTATTATTTCGATAGATCATTAAAGTTTTCTTATCTGAGATTTGGGGAATTAAGTTTATTGTAATTTGAAGATTTCTTAGTTGAACAGAAAAAAATGAAAAATGAAAAATCACCAATACTGTGAAGTTTTTGATATCGGAAGTTGTCACAAATGCTTTTCCATATTTGATGTATTTTGCTTGATACAGAGGAAGCTGGAATGATTTTGTCCTTTGATCGATTTGTCTTTAAGAAGTTTTTTAAAAGCTCCTGTAATGTAACCAAACAGAATTTTTTGTTAAAACTGTGGCTACAAGTTCAAACATCGCAAACGATAACATCAATGATAGGTGTCTTCATAGACATGAGTGTTGGTAGTCTGTTTCAAGTAAACATGTTTGTCAAAGGCTTCAAAAAGAGGTTAAATGTATAAATCATTCAATCGGAACATTTATTTCTTTCTCTCCATTTCTTTCCTTCTCTCCCTTTCTTTGGTATTATCTAGGGTCAACCAGCACGGTGCGCTATACTGCAATTTAATGTTTTATTATGTTTATACCTGTAGAGAATGCGGAGTGAAGTGAGGACTAGAATTTTTTCGCGTTACGAAGTATAGCGAAAAATAATTGTCCTAACGACATGTAAGCAGATCTTAAGTGTCTTGTTACTTAAGTTCAGTTGTTATGTAGGCAGTGGCCAATGAGAATTTAGTGTTGGGTGAAACTTATTCGATGTTTGAAGAGGTATTTAGTAAGTGGTCACTTTCTAGCGCACGCTAGCCCGAGCAAGTCGAATTTATTATTAATATTATTATTATTATTTATTAGTAGTACAAGAGTGAGGTTCCACCACTCAAATTTGAGTTACTCTGCATTATTGCCGTGGATACACAGGTTTCCATAGTTTTTTCAAAACTTGAGATTTTGTTTTTTATCTATGGTTTTTCCTGGGTGGCAGAGGAGGCTTATATGTTAATTTGAAAGTTTGTTCATTTTGTTTTAAATATGCACTGCTATATCAGTACAGAAGTTTGTAGAAGTTATTAGAATATGTGATGTTACATCTATATTGTGTTTCAAAAGTATGATTCATTGGAAAAATAAACCTGGCGCCAACCAGCACGGTGCGCTATACTGCTAGGGTCAACCAGCACGGTGCGCTATACTGCAATTTAATGTTTTATTATGTTTATACCCGTAGAGAATGCGGAGTGAAGTGAGGACATGCACTTCATTCCACTCCTCGAAATCAGGCAACAGAGAGAGAGAGAGAACCTCAAGTGGATATCCTGAGACTGAGTTCGAATCTGTTGTGAAACATCTCAATATTAAACTCCTCCCTAATCACTTGGGAGAAGGAGAAGCGGGGGAGAAGGAGAGAAAACCTGTGTGGATAGAAATTTCAACCCAGTCATCTTTTTGGATATTTCTTTTACATCAAAGTCTTGAAAAGCCGATCTTTATAGGTATTTTTTTTTAATTAGATGTTTTAATTAGGTGTTATTTTTCATCCAGAGCGAAAACGTTTGTGTGCGCGTGGAAGAAAGAGAGAGAGAGAGAGAGAGAGAGAGAGAGAGAGAGAGAGAGAGAGAGAGAGAGAGAGAGAGAGAGAGAGAGAGAATCTAAATTCCGAAGAGTGGGTGTTCCGGAAAGCGAGTAAAATGTCATGTTGTTTGGCTTCAGTGAAAGATTACAGGTAGCAATGCCCTTTTTCCATTGGAATATCTTTATTGCAGTTTTGCCTATATCCCTATATCTATCTTTCTCATTTATTTTTCTTGTATATCCCTATTTTCCTTGACTTAGTAATTAATGCTTTATTATATGCAAGAGGTGAAAAGTTCATGATGGGCATTTCTCATCTTTAATTTTTAATCATTTTTAATACTTAAAGGAATTAATAGCTTGGCTTTTTAAGATTTTGACAAAAACATATTGCCTTGCTAAACGGTTTTTTTTTTTTTTTTTTTTTGGGGGGGGGGTGGGTTCTATTTAAGACTTTGAACGAGACATTTCTGCCATCTTCCTTGTTTTCTTGCATGTCTGAAGTCGGAAAACACGGCATAAGTTAAGTCACTCATTATTATTATTATTATTATTATTATTATTATTATTATTACAAACTAAGCTAAAACCCTAGTTGGGAAGCCAGGATGCTATAAGCCCAAGGGCTCCAACAGAGTAAAATAGCACAGTAAATATAGGAAACAAGGAAATAAATAAACACGAGAAGTAATCAACAATCAAAACAAAATATTTTTAAGACCAGTTACGATATAAAATCAGATATTTTATATATAAACTATAAACACTTAATAAAACGAGAGGACCTACCTCAAGCAGGAGAACTCTAACCCAAGATAGTGAAAGACCATGGTGTACAGAGGCTATGGCACCTAACGAACTATGGTTTGATTTTGAAGTGTCCTTCTTCTTGAAGAGCTGCTTATCACAGATAAAGAGTCTCTCTACCCTTTACAAGAGGAAAGTAGCCACTGAACAACTAGTATACAAGAAGAATTTTTTGGCAATCTCATTGTTGTCAGGTGTATGAAAACAGAAGAGAATGTGGACAGAATAGGCCAGACTGTTCGGTGTATCAGTAGGCAGGGGAAAAATGAGTCGTAACTAGAGAGAGGGATCCAATGTAGTACTACCGGCCCGCCAAACGACCCAATAACACTCTGGCGTTAGTATCCCAACCGGTGGCTGGTGCTCTGACCATCCTACTACTACACACACACACACACACACACACACACATATATATATATATATATATATATATATATATATATATATATATGTATCTTCTTTTCCACCGTCATCCCTATATTAAGGGGTCGGTTGCTTGATGCGCCGTCTCCAATGTCTTCCATCAAAGGCAAACTCTTCAACCAAATCTCTTCTCTCCATATCATCCTTCACCTATCTCGCCATCTAATGTTCTGCCTCCCTCTTGATCATCTGCCCCCAACAGGTTAGTCCTAAGCCCTCCTCAATCCCTCCACACCATCCATCCTCAACACGTGCCCATATCTTAGCCGTGACCCTCTTATCATCCCTGTAATCTTTACTACACCTGCCATTCTATTTATTTCATAATTTTCCAATCTTTCAAGCATTGATACTCCCATAATCCACCTCAGCATTCTTATCTCTGTTCGCTCAAACTTTGCTTCCTCTTTCGTTTTAAAACCCAAATTTCTGATCCATACATTAACATTGGTCTTTTCAATGTGGAGGAGATTTTTACTTTTCGCTTGATTGGCTTTTTCTTATCACATACCACTCTTCTTACCTCCCTCCACTTTTCCGATGTGTGCATATCTAACTGAATATTTAGTAGTAATTTTTTATGGTTTACACACACACACTCACACACACACACACACACACACACACACACATATATATATATATATATATATATATATATATATATATATATATATATATATATATATACACACACACACATATATATATATATATATATATATATATATATATATATATATATATATATATATATATATATTGGTGTACGCGAGCCATAAAAAATTACGGTTAAATATTTAGATAGACATGCACACACACATACAGTAGATTCAACCCTTCCCACCCCTACCTCTTTCCTAACCATAACTCCTCTCACCAGGATATGACTTCCCTCCTCGCTATCAGAGGAACGGGGAGAGACTCGGTAGCTATACGTCTGGCAATGCCACTAAGTGTGATCAGAAATATGTGTATATATATATATATATATATATATATATATATATATATATATATATATATATATATATATATATATATATATATATATATATATATATATAACTGGACACTTGCTCTTTATTATATAAGGGAGATGAGTGTATGTATTTGTTATTCATATGGCTGGTGTTGGTATGAACTGTATGATATTACAGAAAAGTTTGCATTATATGAAGACCTGAAACTTTCAATTAGAGATAAAGAAGTGAAGGAGCAGGAGCTAATATCGTCAGTGTTCTTAAAAATATTTCATTTTGATTGTTGATTACTTCTCGTGTTTATTTATTTCCTTGTTTCCAAGCACTACTGGGCTATTTTACCCTGTTGGAGCCCTAGGGCTTATAGCCTCCTGGTTTTCCAACTAAGGATTTTGCTTAGAATGTAATAATAATAACAATAATAATAATAATAATAATAATAATAATAATAATAATAATAATAATAATAATAATAATAATAATAATAATAATATGATTTTTCTTTGCAGTTTCTGATTATGTTTCATTATGACGTCAGCAAACGTATATCTATGAAATCTTATTTGATTTATATCATTCGACCTTTTGTCTTAAATGACGATCAGCTTTAAAGTTTTAAAAGGTTTTTTAAGATAGCAGTATAACAAAAGAAATGAGTCCATTGTAACACCAGCCCCATACGGGTAGGTGTCTTCAGAACCAGAACCACCTCCTCTGATTGATGAGATTAGAGAAGCTATTAAAGAACTCAAACTTGGAAAGAGTCCAGGAAACGATCAGGTCACAGCTGAAATGATAAAGAATGGAGGCGAGAACGTCGAGATATTCTACCACAGGCTTTGCAATAAAATCTGGATCGAAAACAAATGTCCAGACGATTGGGGGGAGTCAGTCTTTGTTCCCATCCCTAAGAAAGGTGACACCCTCAAATGCAGCAATAATAAGACAATCTTCCTCATTAGTCAGAGTAGCAAAAATTTTTTGAAAATCATGGCTAAGAGAATGGCAAACAAACTGGACGAAGAAATCGCTGACGAACAAGCAGGATTCCGTCCTGGGAAAGGCACTAGAGATCAAATCATGAATCTCAAGATGATCCTTGAAAAAAAAACAGAGAACGAGGAATCAACGTATTCCTTTGTTTTATTGACTACACTAAAGCCTTTGATACAGTTGCATATGACATCTTATGGAACGACATGTACTCTATGGGTTTACCACCTCATGTCATCTCACTTCTGAAAGCACTGTACAATCAACAGAAAGCAGCAGTGCGAACATCTTATGGCCCAACGGATTGGTTTAACATCGATCAAGGTGTCTGACAAGGATGCATTGTTTCTCTCCACCTCTTTAACATCTACTCGAAAACCATAATGAGAAATGCACTTGAAGACTACGAAGGAGGCATAACTGTTGGAGGACAAAAAATCACTAATCTCAGATACGCCGACGATGTGGTTTTAATCACGGGAAGTATGGAGGACCTCCAAACATTAGTATCAAAAGTAGAAGCTGAGAGTGAGAAAGTGGGACTGTACCTAAATGCTAAGAAAAGAAAGGTCATGAAGTGTCAAAAAGCCCCGTCTGATCAAAAAATTCTACTAGACGGAGTTGCCCTAGATAATGTCACTGAATTTACCTACCCCGGAGCAACTTTCACCAATAATGGAGACAAGTCCCAAGAGATCAAAAGAAGAATTGGTATTGCAAAGAATGCAACCATATCACTAAGCAATGTGTGGAAAGACAGACATATCACTCTAAACACAAAGAAGCGGCTTCTCAAATCACTTGTTTTCCCCATCGCATCATACGGCTCAGAATGTTGGGTTTTAAAAGCTACAGATCGGAAAAGATTAGAAAGTTTTGAACTATGGTGTTACAGAAGAGTCCTTAGGATAAGCTGGATTGAGAAAAAGACTAACGTGGAAGTTCTACAAAAGATCAATATCGAAAAAAGATTACTTGACATTTTGGATGAAAGAAAACTAACTTTTATTGGACACCAGGTTCGGAAACACAGTACTCTGGAAAGAACGCTACTAATTGGATCAGTCTATGGTACAAGAACAAGAGGAAGGCCTAAAACAACTAGATTGAGTGACAATATCAAGGAGATGTGCGGGCTAACGATGGTGGAGTTGGAAAGGAAAGCTCAAAAACGGAATGAATGGAGATGTTTTGTGCAGAGGGCCACGGCCGTTCGACATCGAACACCCCGTACTTGATGAGGATAACCAAATCTCTCTCTCTCTCTCTCTCTCTCTCTCTCTCTCTCTCTCTCTCTCTCTCTCTCTCTCTCTCTCTGTATATATATATATATATATATATATATATATATATATATATATATATATATATATATATATATATATATATATATATCTATATATATATACACGTGTGTATGTGTGTGTATTTGTATACATTTATACGCAACCTATATACGGTAAAAAAAACTGGTTTTATCATCTAGTCTTAAAATCAGGGTCTATGTTCGATGTTGTTATTTCGTTCCATGAAATACGTTAATAGGATGTTATGTATTAAAAAAAATTAATAAATACTTTCTAAGAAAATTCTAAAATAAAACAATAATTTATATGACGTTTAAAATTCTTCATATATTGTTTAAAAAAAAAAAAAAAAAAAAAAAAAAAAAAAAAAAAAAAAAAAAAACCACATCCTATCATCCAGGATAAAAAAAATTCGAAATATTCATCTTTTAAATTTAATCCTTTTATCTTCAATCTATATGAAGACTGTAAAGCACTTATACTCCGATACTAAACTTTTTTGGTGCTTCATTTCGTAGTATTCCTGGGGAAAAAAAATCACGACTGAGCAGAAAAAAGAATTTCCTTTGTCTTGAGGTGCAACCTGTCTTGCATAAAGCAACGGAGAAGAGATACCTGAATTAAGGATTCTAAAAGCGTTTCTCTGTTCTTATTTGGGTCTGCAATGAAGAAGGAAAGCAGTTTCTGTCCAACTTTGTAAAACTATTGTGGACTCATTCAATTCCTAAGTAGGGAGAGGGCTTACAAAGGTTTACCCACATAGTTCTGGGATTGCTTTCGTTCCCTTAATAACACCTTGGCAGAGAAACTCTGGATGGAAGGTTGGCTTTTTCTTTCATTCTCTCATTTACTTATTCATTTATTCCCGGTCTTTGTTAAAAGAACACCTGACGAGGCATGTTGGAAAACGTGTTATAGATCCTGTTGATAGTATTTAAATTGATCGCTGTACATCTAGCTATATAAATGTTAGCTTTTCCACTTTTTCAAGGAACATTTCATCGTCTCTAACTTTCTTCATTTCTAAGCTTCTAATTGTGGTTTACTAAGTAACATACAAACAACACAGAGGTAGGTTTTAGTGTTTTACTCCTAAAGAAGAATTTATAATTTGTTATTACTAGCTTTTTGTTTAAAAGCATTCACATCATTTGAGCATATAAAATGCTTTAGCCCCAAGCGTGACTTATGTCATGACACAATGCACACAGGACACATTCCCTTTCTATTAGTTGCAGAAGGCGTTGATATTTTCTAGGTTATCCAATCTTTCTACCAGGAGCGATTGATATCAAAAGGTCGAAAGTTTAACCTCCCAAAGTTATCATTTATTTCATGGGCAATGCTTTCATTGTCCAGCGAAGGTTTTCTGCAAAGACTAACTGCTTCAAATATTACTTATTAAGAATAAAACCGATTTAATGACGAGTTACAATAGCCAAATGCAATAACCAAAGGAAATTATGGAACTAGTCTATCGATCATCCTCAATCACTACAAGTAATTTATCTATTAAAGGAATTAATTTTAGTAAGAGAGAATGGAGTTATCCTGCCAATTCAGAAAGGAATATGAGTAAGGCAGAGCAAAAGAGGAAGTTGCTTGAAAGCTGAGAAAGGTGGAAGACCCACCTGCTTTACACTTTAATGTTAAGCAAAGTAAAGTAATTTTCATACGAATAGCACGGGATTGTTTATCCTAATCTACAGCAATAATACACCCAGAATAAATTAAATTTTGCTGATAGTTCTTTTGCTACAATACGCGTTGATCCAGGAGATATCGGTGATGAGGTTGGAAGATGCTGAGTCCACCTCTTCCCGGCTTCACAACATTGACAGTAACACCCAAAAGCAAAACATAAACGTTCGTTATACAGAAAGGAAGGCTAAAACTAATAAACACATACATGAGAGAAGCAAAGATTTTCTTTGATTTGATGACTGATTCTTGTTTCAAGTCAATATTGACATACAGTGCTTTT
>NC_090730.1:37632110-37637110 GCF_036898095.1 Palaemon carinicauda
TGTATGGATCGGAGTTGTGGGGAATGAAAGTGATGGAGCGACAGAAATTGAATGTGTTTGAGATGAAGTGTCTGAGGAGTGTGGCTGGTGTATCTCGAGTAGATAGGGTTAGGAACGAAGTGGTGAGGGTGAGAACGGGTGTAAGAAATAAGTTAGCGGCTAGAGTGGATATGAATGTGTTGAGGTGGTTTGGCCATGTTGAGAGAATGGAAAATGGCTGTCTGCTAAAGAAGGTGATGAATGCAAGAGTTGATGGGAGAAGTACAAGAGGAAGGCCAAAGTTTGGGTGGATGGATGGTGTAAAGAAAGCTCTGGGTGATAGGAGGATAGATGTGAGAGAGGCAAGAGAGCGTGCTAGAAATAGGAATGAATGGCGAGCGATTGTGACTCAGTTCCGGTAGGCCCTGCTGCTTCCTCCGGTGCCTCAGATGACCGCGGAGGTAGCAGCAGTAGGGGACTCAGTAGTATGAAGCTTCATCTGTGGTGGAAATGTGTGAGGTTGGGCTGTGGCACCCTAGCAGTATCAGCTAAACTCGGCTGAGTCCCTGGTTAGGCTGGAGGAACGTAGAGAGTAGAGGTTCCCTATTTTGTTTTGTTTCTTGTTGATGTCGGCTACCCTCAAAATTGGGGGAAGTGCCTTTGGTATATGTATATATATATATATATATATATATATATATATATATATATATATATATATATATATATATATATATATATATATATATATATATATATATAATCATCATCATCATTATCATCATCATCAGCCGTTATTAGTCGACTGCAGAACAAAGGCCTCAGGCATATACTTCCACTTGCGTCGGTTTATGGTCTTTCTGTGACATTCCACACCCATAAACTTTCTTATACCGTCAATCCATCGTCTTCTCTTCCTTCTCCGGCTTACTTTATGATCTCTGGGAACCCATTCTATTATTCTTAATGTCCATTTATTGTCTGTCTTTCTCATTTCTTGTTCTTACTCTTTGTTAGAAAAACCTCTACTTTAGTTCGCTCTCGTATCCATATTGCTCGTTTTCTCTCTTAAGGTTATTTCCATCATCATTCTTTCCATAGTTCTTTGAGTTGTAACTAGTTTATGTTCTAGGGCTTTAGTAATGGTCCAAATTTTCTAAAACATAAGTTGATACAAGTAAGACCATCTGGGTAAATACTTTTTTTTAGAGAAAGTGACATTTTACATTTCATGATACCTTTTTTTTTTATTTATTAAATGCTCCCCATCCTATGATTATCCGTCTTTTAATTTCGGTCTCGTATCCAAACGAAAAACATTTCCTCTCTATCCTCAGTACCTGTATTCATTAATAATCTTTAGAGGCTCGTCCATAGCTCTTATTTGTTGTCTCTACATTTTCCTTGAACTTTATCTTAGTTTTACTCATATTCATTTTCAGTCCTACATTTCTGCTTTCTCTATTCAAATTTTCTATCATCTTTTGTCATTCCTCCCATAATTCACTAAATACTATCATGTCATTTCCAAATCTTAAGTTAAGTTATTCCCCATTAATATTAACAACTATATTTTCTTAATCTAGATTCTTAAAAAATCTAGTCATACTGTGAATAATGGAAAATTCAAGAATATGAAAAAACCAAGTTTGGATTGTCAGCGAATTAAAAACGAGCACAGGCTAGGGAAATAATGTAGCTTCAATGACTCGTGTCTTTTCCTTTAATCTTTTCTTAAACTCTGAGAGAAGGTTATGAGTTCACATGTTAACAGAAGCTTTAAAGGTCGAGAGACCAAATCATCGGACTTTGATGGAAATTGATGAGAGAATTTTTTATGTGTCTCCCTAGAGATGCGTAACTTGAAATGAATCTTATATATTGATTAAAATCTGAAGATCTGATAGAAGGAAAAAAAAAATCTATCTGTTTTAGGATTTCAAGCAAGTTTATACATCATTAAAAGCTTCACACAATTACCAATGATCTGAACGCATTCTTTATGAGAAAAATAGAATCGTACCTCCAACATCAATGTTTCTGAATGTGCATGTGTTTGTGCATCAGATGAAATATTGTGAAAAATTTCGACATGTTTTGTATTGTTATCTGGCGGATGATGATAAAACCTCAGCATTTTGTTATGCTTGGTAATCCGATATATAAAAATGTTGTCGATGTTATATGACTGAGAGATGTTATCGATGCAAATAGTATAGCCTATATGACTCCTACTTCGAACCATGAAAATTATGTGAAATCTTCAAGGTTCTGACGATTGTTATTTCTAAGGAAGAATTTTTCTTCCTAGTGTCTTTTTGTAAGTAATTTTCCATTCAAATGAATCCCCTTTTGCTTGTTTGGATTTCAAGTGTGTTTTCTCGATTTGAGATCTTTTCCTTCTTAAGAATTTCTTCTTCCGAATGTATTGTAATTTCCGAAAACAGTTTTTTATTTATTACAGCTCTTTTTCTTTTATTCAAGTTTTATTTTTTCCTTTCATAAATCCATTTTTACTTCTTGAGAATATTTTTTTTCAGTTTTCCGTAGAATATTTGGGAGCTAAAAATGTTTTTCCTTATTTGAATCTTTCTCTCTGAGCTCATGTTTTTCTTCCTCTAAGATTTCAGCTGCTTCTAATTAACAACGTTACTACTCTTCATTCGAAAAGCCAACAGACTTTTCTTCTTTTCTTCTTATTTCTTTTTGTGTCCCTTCGTCACCTCCTAATCCCTATTCATCTTCTTCTTCTTCTTCTTCTTCTTCTTCTTCTTCTTCTTCTTCTTCTTCTTCTTCTTCTTCTTAAATACTTTCCATGACTCGAGGCCCTTTGTGTCTTTTACTCTCTTTTGTTTCTTTATTCTTATCAAAACAGTCGAGCAATTTCCTTTCTCTTCAAGAGACCTTTTACGTTTATTGCCTTTTGTTAAGAGCTTCCAAGGATGCGAATAGTAATAACATTGGAGTTCCAGGAACTTTGCAAGGAATACTTCGCCTTTTACAAGAGGACCTCCAATGTAGTCAGGGACCTCGGATTTTTCGACCTTTTGCAAAACGAGAGGGTTCTGCCTTTCATTAATGTTATGAATTAATTACGCATATTTTCACATTAACTTGATTAAAAGCGTTTTTTTTTATTTCTTCAATATTTTTAATAACTGGAATCTTTAAAATGAAGTGAATTCATGACCTATGCAAATTGAACGGACTAGAGTCCATTTTTTACATTTAATTTCTTACCTTAAGATTTTGAATTCAGCTTTTTGTAAAACCGGAGATGTCGTTTAATCATTTCAAATACTTTTTCCTTTTTGTTTCAGTTATATAATAGTTTCTTGATTTAAGATTTCATCAGTCTTTTAGAATTCAGTGAAACTGAAAGACTGAGACTTCGATCTCAAATTTGTGTTATGTTTCACTAAGGAACCTTCTTTTATTCAATAATATTTTATTGAATGTAAATGGATGATCCAACTGTTTTGACATCGATGGAATTAAATAGAATTCAAGTCTCTCCCCCCCCTTTCTCTCTCTCTCTCTCTCTCTCTCCTCTCTCTCTCTCTCTCTCTCTCTCTCTCTCTCTCTCTCTCTCTCTCTCTCTCTCATACATCAAATTACAAGATTCATTTCCAAAAGCGCTGAGCTGCAAACGTCATAATTTGAGTATAATAACTGATAAATAAGTAAGCCTCCTTTTATATTCCTACTTCCCTTGAACCTGATGCATCGAAGATAGGATTCTCAGTTCCAAAGGGCTTCATCGATGCTTCCAGACGAGAACCTCCCGTCAAGCCAACAGCTTGGAGCAGAGTACGATCTTGGACGTCTATCGTTATTCGTCTACTGAGTAAGAGACGGGATAGTAGCACATCTCTCATCATTTACTGGTCGACTCATTTACATTACTTGGTTTGCAATAAGAGAAAAAGAGGGAGTTAGCGAAGGATGGGGGATGAATCCTTCGGCATTGCGTACGAAGCGAAAAGAAAATACATATTAAACTGAAATAAATCTATTCTAATCGGAGACCAATGAGATAGTTTGGTATAAGAACTTAATTATCCTTAGATTTAGGAAAAAATAATCAAAATAGTTTAATTAGACTTGTATTTGAAAAGAGAGAAAACTACAGTAATAGACAAATTTGATATCGTAATGTAATTTATCATCTTTGGAACCTGTTTTCAATTAGGAAAATAAATTACATTTTACCCAAGTAATAGGATGAAGAAGTTATTGTCTAACAAAAACTAGGAAAGAACAGAAGTTTGAACGATAAAATTTTGATTCACTTATTATGATTAACGTTTTCTACCACAGAAATATAAGAAAAAATAACTATTAAAAGGATGGAGAAAAGAAATCGTTTGAAATTCAATCTCGGAGCTGGAAAAAATGGTAAACTTTAAGATTTCCAAAAGTTTGGTCTCGGAGGGAAAAAAAAAGAAGTTAGCCTGTCCAGCTAAAAATAAAAAAGATTAGAACCATCGTTTATCAAGCACCTTATAAAAGAGTAATAACCTGGAATAGGTGTCTTTTAAAGAAGCGGCGATGGCACATTTCATGTATAGTCTACAATATGACCTTTGTGACTGGAAAGGTGGCACCGCTTCCCACCATAAGCCTGACTCAACCTCTTATAGCTAGGCTTTATCCATAATAAATCAGATTATTTCCAGTTTCTTGAAAGCATTGCAGACTGTTTTGATAAGACATCAAACTTATACCTTTTCTTCATTTATGACAGACAGTTTACATTTTTTTTTTTTTTATGATTTTTGTGACTGTTGCCAATATTGAATGGCGTTTCCAACATTCCTATCAGAAGACAGAAGTCAAACTGTATCTTTCTTTTCCTAATTAGATAGAAAATTCTGGTGTTAAACTAAAAGAAAAATGTAGACCAGTAGACTCATTGGTATTTTGCTATCTGTAGGTCCCACGTTCGATTCACCTTCATGATGGCCTTACCTTATTTGTAATCTATGGTGAGAGAGGAGGTGGGAGTTAGTGGGGGTACA
>NC_090730.1:37649410-37664410 GCF_036898095.1 Palaemon carinicauda
TTTGTCTTATGATTTTGATAACATATGTTTTATGTGGATCCTCTTGTCATATCACGCTCTCTGATTTTTTAATATCGAGGGAGATAACCAAATACAATATAATTTCATCAGTTTTTCGGGAATATTGTATTTCTTCACCATTTACCAAATAGTATGCCAAATGGAAATTTCCTAGATTGTAAAGTCAAAAATCAACTCTAACAAATAAGAATCATAATTATATATATTTTTTTCTTATTAACATTTATTCCAAGTATAAAGAAAATCTCCCCAACTCCCCGCTCTTTCTCTGGAAAATTGGATGCTTCAGCTACCGAAATTTGCCGGCCCTATCCACATCCTATTTTTTTATTTTTCTTTCATCAGTAAAGAATTCGATGGAATGCCACCAATGCTTCGTATTTCATGCTTTCTCCCGAGACAGCACTCCCCTCTAAGGGCTTCTCTTCACAAGAGAGGCCACCGACGCCCCCCTGCCACCTTCTCCCCACAAATTCTCGCCCACATGTGACACCAATAAAACCAAACTGCAAAAAATATTCCTTGCTCAACTTTTTGTTAATTTTCATATATCATGACCTATTCTTGGGAGTATTTGATCGGATTTGAAAGTGTTTCCTTGTGACATTGATATTTCTGTTTTGTTAAAAATTAGCTTTCTTCATATTTGATGGAATTAAAAAGAAAATAAATTTCTGATGATATATTTCAAAGTATAACTAAATGTTTCTAAACTTTAATAATGCCTCAAATGGTTACGCTCTAACTAAAAATATATTCGAAATATAGTTTTAAATAAATAGTCATATGCAGAGAATATTATTTTTACTACAGTAAACCCCGTCTTTAATTTCTCTTCTGCTTATAATATATAAATATTACAATTTTCTTTAAACGTTGGATGTCTCATCTTAAATGTTGATTAATAAAGGTGTTTTTTTATTGCATTGATAGATTGTAAATGAAACTGCTGATTATCATGTTATTATTTAGTTTTTTTCATATGATCAATATGGCCCCACGGTACAATCTGCAACTATAACTGTTACCAGGATCTTGTTTTTATTTAAATTTATGAATAGTATTAATTTCCTTGACTTTATTACTGAATTATTGAATTAACTGACCTAGTTAATTTGAGAACATGTTTAGGGTATAATAAAGACACAAACGATAAAATTCCAGATTCTACTAAAGAATATCACCATTCACATTGAGAGAGAGAGAAAGAGAGAGAGAGAGAGAGAGAGAGAGAGAGAGAGAGAGAGAGAGAGAGAGAGAGAGAGAGAGAGAGAGAGAGATACTGGAGGGAAATCCAGCATCATAATGGAGAATTATCGAAAGGCAAATATTTATCGGCGTTTTATTATAGTTTAGTTGTTGAAGTTGTATCAGAAAGTTGGTGGAATTAATTGCTTTTGTACTAGGTGTAAATCTTGCCCATCGTTGTGTTTATCTAGACTCTCAAGTGAGTTCAAGCATCTCTGCTAGCTAATGACCTACCTTATTTCATAGTATATTATATGATAATTTGACTAGCTGAACTCTAGACCTAACTTTGATAGAAACATTCCATGGCTCTCCAAGAGAAGATCAAGTTGATTATTCATAAAGTTTTGACATTTTCCTGGAATAGGTGTTTGAGAGACAATACAAAAATTACTTTAAAAATCATTTCACAGGTCTTGTTCTCTGAAATAAAGGACTAATTTGAGATGGAATACTATTAAAGAAGAACACTATTCAAAATGAGAGAGAGAGAGAGAGAGAGAGAGAGAGAGAGAGAGAGAGAGAGAGAGAGAGAGAGAGAGAGAGAGATTTATTAATCTTGTCAGGTGGATTGAAACTCAAAACTCAAAATCATAATGAAAAAATCGTGAGACTTTAAATCTTCAGCCTTTAGTAGCGTTGAGATGATAAATGTTCAACCTAACCCACTTTGTTTCAAGAGGGACTTAACATTCATCTATAGAAAAATGATATAGTTGGTGATGTTTATTTGAGCATTTATATCCGGATGGGAAAAAAAAATTCATTGTTCACCTTCCTGTACATATTAGTCTCTTGAACGGATACAAAATGTAAGCAGCAGGAGATACAAAGTATTGACTGTGGGGAGTTTGAAAATTTATTTTTGCCCGTATTCTCTAAAAAAATTGAAATATATTTCAGCATATTTTTGTCGGAGAGACGCATGAAAATATTACTGTATCGACGGCCCATGAATATGTGATACCTTTGACTTGTTACCAAAGGATAAAAAAGAAAAAGAAAATACAAATACGAAAAAAAAGTCCACATATCTGTCAACCAAATAACACAAGTCAATAGCTTCTGTTGAAGGAATTCAAGAACCAATTATTATTATTATTATTATTATTATTATTATTATTATTATTATTATTATTATTATTATTATTATTATTATTATTATTATTATTATTATTATTATTAGCTGAGCTAAAGCCCTAGTTGGAAAAGCAAGATGCTATACGCCCAGAGGCTCCAACAATGAAAATAGCCCAGTGAGGAAAGGAAAATTTAAAAAGAGAATATTTTAAGAACATTAACAACATTAAAATAAATATCTCCTATTTTAGCAAAAAAATATTTAATCAAACAAGAGGAAGAGAAATAAGATAGAATAGTGTGCCCGAGTGTACCCTCAAGCTAAACTCCAGTTTTTTGTTTTAAAGCCAATGCAAGTCAGGAATTTGATTTAAAGGTTATTATTATTATTATTATTATTATTATTATTACTATTATTATTATCATTATTATTATTATTACTTGCTAAGCTACAAACCTAGTCAGAAAAGCAGTATGATACAAGCCCAGAGGCTCCAACACGGAAAATAGCCCAGTGAGGAGAGGAAACAAGGAAAAATAAAATGTTTAAGAAGAGTAACAACATTGAAATAAATATCTCATATATAAACTATAAAAACGTGAACAAAACAAGAGGAGGGGAAACAAGACAGAACAGCGTGCCCGAGTGTACCCTCAAACAAGAGAACTCTAACTCTAGATGGTGGAAGGCCATGGTACATAGGCTAACACACTACCCAAGATTAAAGAACAATGGTTTGATTTTGTAGTATCCTTCTCCTAGAAGAGCTGCTTACCATAGCAAAAGAGAATCTTCTATCCTTATGAAGAAGAATGTGGCCAATGAGCAATTACAGTGCAGTGACCCTTTGGATGAAGAAGAATTACAAATGATATCTCTCAGTGTTCGTCCCTTGATCTTTTCTTCTACCTTCACACGTATAAATGAAAGCCAATTATTTCAATTCAAAATATATGATTTACTTATTGGAAATATTCATAATAACCATTTTCATCAATGTAGAAATTGTCCCATTTCCGTAATATCAAAGTAAGAAACAACCAACAAAAGAATCGTACCCTTTTTATTTATCACGATAAGATTGGTCTTTTTTTTTTCAGACGACTGCAGAAACATCTTTACTCTTTGTAGACATAAACAGAAACCGATCTCATTATGCATTGCTCATTTTTGTTTCATCCTCATCATCATCATCCTAAAGAAAAAAAAATGGACCCTTTGGCTAATTATGGAAGGGTATGTCTCATTTCTGGAATGTAATTATTATTATTATTATTATTATTATTATTATTATTATTATTATTATTATTATTATTATTATTATTACCTAAAGATTTTTGAGAATGTAAAAAAAAATTAACTCCAGATTTGAATGTACAAAAACACGAATAGGGTTTATCATTTCTTTATTTTCTTTTCTTTTTTTTACGGCACATTTCAAGCCTCAATGAAAATGAACTAAACATTGATTCTCTTATCGAATTGCTCTTATTTCAACATTTTAACCTCATATATACCAGTTAAGTTTAAACATTAACAATAATAGGAACTGGACTATTCCTATGCAAAATGAATTCAGATATCTTATTGTTCTCATCTCAGTTCATTATTTCGCTTACAATAAACTTTCGTGGTTTACAAACTTGAAACAGGAAACTAGTAATGAGACTTTCTATCCCTTCTCCCTTTGTCAAAGTCATTTTCTCTTTAAATCAATTTCCTTTGTGAACTCTCTAATGCATTACTGAACATGGTCCAATACTTTTCAAGGTTGGGAGGCCGTCAAAGGGATGCATCAGCTATCATAGCGATAAGAATTATGGCGTTAAGTTTTAGAACCGCTCTGTGGACCAATCCTTTCTTTCTATACTAACTTTAACAGAGAAAGCTTTAAATCTTTCACTTTTAGATATAAATGAAATTAACTTTTTTTTTTGCTGTTTCTTTTCGAAAGCTCTCCTCGTGGAGTTATCAATACAGTTCAAAGTTCCTGCGTTGGAGTCCTTAAAATGGAGAATGCCTGTGTTCCCTTAATCAGCAAATTATGTGCGTAGTTGTTAGCGGACCTTTTTCTCATAGGGGAGAGAGAGAGAGAGAGAGAGAGAGAGAGAGAGAGAGAGAGAGAGTGTGTGTGTGTCTATCTACATCTTAACAATTGTATACCATTAAAACGGGAGGGCTTCGACTGGGTAATCCTTCTGCTAATGGTGTGATATCATTTAAAAGACATACAAAACATTCTCTCTCTCTCTCTCTCTCTCTCTCTCTCTCTCTCTCTCTCTCTCTCTCTCTCTCTCTCTCTCTCTCTCTCGTTAGGTGAATGTTCTTTCCTTCCTTCTTCAGAAACGTTTTCCTGAATCATTTTATCAAAAAAAAAAAATGAAAAAGACACCCACTTAACAATCAGTTGAAAATGTGAGACGCCAAAAGAAGAGACTCTATTGCTCTTCATGGATAACAAGGAAACAAACTATATGTCCTCATTTAGTCTCGTTTCTCACAGTACGAAGATATAGTTCCTTCCATATCTGACTTTCTCCCATTGGTATGCTTTCCTCCAAAACTTTGACAATACTTTTATTCACTAATCCACGGCAGTCCCCTCCAGTCATGTCCTGCCCTTCCTCCCATTTTCACTAATTAGTCTTACATAATCTTTATTACTTTTTCGATATAGTGACCCCACTACGGTGAATTTTCCCGTCAGAAAAGCACTTAAACATGAATTTCATTCATAGTTTAGCTTTTAATATCTTCGTTTATCTTGCTCCGTTCCTGATATATTACGCTATAGGAGAATGAAGAAATGAAATAAAAAACGTAATTCTAGATAAGCAGTCGATTTATGACAATAGAAAAATGTAAATAATTATTTAAGCATAAGTTCTTTTAGTAGTGTCTGCATTATTGATATTATTATTACTGCTCTTGTTTTCATTATCAGCATTGTTATAATAATAATGATAATAATAATAATAATAATAATAATAATAATAATAATAATAATAATAATAATAATAGTATAGCTATAATACTAATAACAACAACAACAACAACAACAACAACAACAACAATAATAATGATAATAATAATAATAATACTAATAATGATATTATTATTATTATTATTATTATCATTATTATTAAAGGTTATGGCTACATTAGTAGAATTTATCTTATATAGTTTTCTCCATTTTTCTGACCTATGTTTATGAAAACTCCTCAGGGGTTAAAAGAAATAGGTCCATGTATTTTTCAACTCGTAGAAGTTAAGTATATATTTGAATAAAAGAATGTCTCTTTAGCCCCTTGAATTTATAATGAACATAGGTCCCTTGTTGTCAACACTGAGTCACAAATAGAAAAATATTGACAGAAAAATAATGGAAAGTGTGTAAAAATTAATGCTAATGATATAGCCATCTTATTAGAGGGTCTTCTTCTATATTATTATTAATATTATTATTATTATTATTATTATTATTATTATTAATACCGTCATTAATATCATTTATTGCAATTATCGTCATCTTTATTGTTATCATTATCATTATCATCAACATTATTATTATTATTATTATTATTATTATTATTATTATTATTAAAATTAATGTTAATTTTATTCATCATCTTTTTCCTACTCTTAATATTATTATTATTATTATTATTATTATTATTATTATTATTATTATTATTATTATTATTATTTTTATTATTATTATTATTATTATTTAGAATACCAAATAAACAATTAAACCACTCATTCATATTAATAGGCGAAGGAAACATGTAAGGACAGCAACGACTTAAATCTTAACGAGAGAGAGAGAGAGAGAGAGAGAGAGAGAGAGAGAGAGAGAGAGAGAGAGAGAGAGAGAGAGTTTAGGTAGCTTTCTAGGGTATATTTAACTACAGTGATATAGTCAGAGAATTTTACCTTAAGGTATCCAGAATTCTACCTCCTGGAGCGAATATCCCTAAATAATCTCACAGGGATATCGCAAAATATCAGAGGACGTATTCTTGACACGTCAGATGGCTATCTTCACCCCAAACAGTATTGTACCAACCGTGTGTCACACAATTGTACATAATTATTTTGTATATATTATGCTTGTATCTGCGCTCTTCCCTCGCACTAAAAAGAACCTGAATGATCATGTCTCCGTTTTGCTCAGTAACATTATCTGTCTCATGAACAGGTCATGTCCTGTTGCCTTGAGGTTTTGTATATAAAGAAGAGTGTTCCTTAATAAATAACTCAGTCGTTTTCAATCTGCCTTTGAGTTCACAACTCCTCTCTCGGCCCGTCACAGTATTAACGCTTCGAGGGGGTACGGTGACAAAAATCTGAAACGAGAATGAAAAGAGAGCCGCTCATAAGGCATCTCTCTAATTCCGTTTCCAGTGTGTATCTGATGAAGGCGGTAGCGCCCTCTTTATTCCTTGTAGCGATATACGAGGTGCTACAGATACTGTACTATAGGGAGGGGTCAATAAGCCCCTTTACAATAAAAGGAAAGGCGGGTCCATCAGGACAACATGTCTACCTCACCCAAAAATAGATTTTTTGCTTCACTCAAAATCTGTTTTTTGGGCTCAGGCCATGTCGTCCTGATGGAAGTTTACCAGAGCATTACTGTATCTATGGATTCTCAATCGGTGCCGTACTCTCAAGAAAGTATTTTCCTGGTCCGTTTAGACCTAGAGACCTATGATGTTACCGGCATAGATCATTTCATCTAAGCGTGAACTATGTTAGTGCTTCCTGCCCCCTACAGGGAAGAGTCATACTAGACTCTGTAAAAAGTCTCGAGGAGTACATAATAACTTATGGATGACAAAATGACAAGCTTGTATAGTGGTTTCACCCTATAAATATAAAGCAAAGTTTGTATGAGTCACCAATGTCAGTATGAATTTGTGACACCTTCCCCAATGTGACTACTCTTATTAACTATTTGATAATGGTTTTATCCACATAGGAATAAATTTTGACTCTATGCCACTATCCCGTTAGGGTACCACGTCAACCCTTCCAAGGAAGGGTTAGAGTGAGTGGACTTTTTCTTGAATCAGGGAACAGTCTTGATTTTAATCTTAATGCTCGGTACATTTCTAATAAAATGAGTGTTGAACTAGTTTATTAAGATTTAATAAACGTGCATATCAGATCAACATTTATAAAATTTATAAAATGTGGATGATATGCGTTAAAGTATAAAGAAAAACAGTCAACAGAAAATATTGTTTCGTCTACTAGGAAACAGATTTGCCACTTCAATTGAATTATTAATAATAATGATATAGTCTGTATACTGTTTATATACACTAGCGTAAAAAACACTTGGCACAAGTGTCCGTATTATGCTATAGTTTACCGACGTCAATGGAGCAGTTCGTGAGGACGTTTCGTAGCCTATCGCTCAGCTTGTAGTAACATACAGTGACTACACACGCACCCTCTTAATTAATCGTCCCAAATTAATTACACTGTTCCTCGCAGACTTAATACAGAAGGTTAAAGAATTCTACCTGCTGCTACCACATATCTCTTAAGTTGCTCCACTTGCTTCGCATAGTGCATAAAGAACGCCTGGGATGACTACCAGCCGGTGTGCAAACAAGGATGTTCAAAGTCCATATAATTAAAAAAATTTTATGGAAGAGGCAACTTTCCTCGGATCATGACTTACGTATGTACTATCTGGATCCGTTCTGCGAATAACACGGGTGAATTTCACCCTTAGTTATAGATAACTTTGAACCCAGGGTTTTTCTTCTGAACAGCTGTCCTCCCATAAAGTCTGAAGTTCTATGAAGATAGACCTTTAGGCACTCCACTAGACAGAGCTGCATCTTCCTTCAGAGGGCAGATTCTCTCTGGACCCCACCTGTTGGTGGGTAGCTTGTTCTTGGTAAGAAACGTTGGGTCTGGAAATAGATTCAGTTCTCCCTCCAAGAACTGGACGTGGCCTTCCTCTCTAGAGAGAGCCACTATTTCACTAACTCTGGCCCCCAAAGTGAGTACAAACAGAAATATGACTTAAATTCAAAACCTTCTAAGCGCATTCCTCATTGTTCATTATTTATATACAATGAGGAATCATATTCAATTACCATGAAAAGGGTCTTTGGAAGCGCTGAAGGGCTAAGCCCAGCATGGGCTTTGTAGTTTATTAAGAACGTCGTTAGAACGGTCGACCTATAAGGCATATGGTATCTGACAGGCTTGAACAATAGAATTGTGTTGACTGCCAAACCTTGCTCATGAAGGCAAATTAAGAATGATAAATAGGAATCTGTCGGGATTTATTTCGGTTTTTTCGCCTTGACAAAGGATAGCTATTTCTTCCCTGAAGCCTCATAATGTCTTCTGGTTTCTTCCAAAAGTCTAAAATGAGTTTTTAACACCAAATCTTTCTCTCATATTTAAGGAGAGAAAATCATGAGATGTAGGTTCCGTGTTTTCTGTGATGAAGCGAAGAGAGTCGACTTCTGTACTCGCTGAGACAGGGACGGATCCGGTAGCGGTACGAATTTTAGTCGTAATTCCAATGCCAGAGGGAACCACACCCTATTTGGCCACTTGTGGGCCACTATTGCTGCTTTCCTTTTGAAGGATCTCAGCTTATCGATGACTTTCAAAAGGAGGTTGTGCGGAGGGAACAGATAGATACTGGACCATCTGTTCCAGTCCAGGGACAAAACGTGTAACGATCTTTTTTCTTGTTGTCTTTCGTCGCAAAGAGGTCTATCTGCAGCTCTGGGACTTGACTCGAGATGAAGGAGAACGATCCTGCGTCAAGGGACCATTCTGACTCTGTAGGTGTAAACCTGGATAGAGCGACCGCTGTTGCATTGCGGAACCCTTGAATGTGAACTGCTGACAGGTGCCATTTCTTCCTTTCCGCCAAACGGAATATGGCCATTATCACTTGGCTGATTTGAGGTGACCTCGACCCATGTCAATTCAGGCATCTCACTGCCACCTCACTGTCTAGAACCAGTCTTATGTGGGTCGAGTGGCGAGGAGAAACTTTCTTCAGTGTCAGAAGTACTGCCATGGCTTCTAGAAAGTTGATGTGAAATGACTTGAAAAGATTGGACCAAGCTCCTTGGACTCTCATCTGATGAGAGTGGCCTCCCCAGCCTTCATTTGAAGCATTTGCGTGGATAGTTATTGACGAGGGAAGCGGTTGAAGAAGTGTTGATTTCTTCAATTGCTTGGCATTGGACCACTGCTTGAGAAGTGTTCGCAGTCGAGTCGGTAGTGGTCTTATTAGATCTCTTCGAGCGTTTGATGCATATTTTCTCCAGATTCCTGTTGCATCCTTAAGCTGTGCTCTTAGCACTGGATCTGTTATCGAAGCAAACTGTAGAGAGCCCAGCACTCTCTCCTGTTCATGTCTTGATATCCGTTTGGATTTTAATAGTCTCTTGACAGATCCTGCTATTTCTTTCCTCTTCTTGCTATGAATGGAAAACAGATGTGACTCCAAATTCCAGTGGATTCCCAACCACTGATATTTTTGAGCTGGAGAAAGTCGAGACTTTTTGAAGTTGATCTTGAATCCCAGATGTTCCAGGAACTGGATCACTATCTTAGAAGCTTGCATGCATTCTATCCTGGATGCTGCCCACACCAGCCTGTCGTCCAAGTAGGCTACTACTTGGACTCCCTTTAGGCGTAATTGATGGACGGCTGCGTTCGCTAGCTTCGTAGTAACCCTTGGAGCTCTGTTTAGCCCGAAAGGCATGGCTCTGAAGGTGTAAAGTTTTCTATGTAACTTGAAATCTAGGTAGGAGGAGAGGTGACGATTAATTGGAACGTGCCAATAAGCGTCAGACAAGTCTATAGAGACAGTATATGCTCTTCTGGGCAGTAGGGTCCTTATGTGCTGAAGCATGAGCATTCTGAACTTATAGTTCACTATGAACTTGTTGAGTGGTGACAAGTCTAGAATGACTCTGAGTTTTTCTGAGTCCTTTTTTGGAACACAAAATAGCCTTCCTTGGAATCTTATGGACTTAACTTTCCAGATTACTCTTTTGTCTAAGAGTTCTCGGACATATTCTTCCAGAACGGGGGATGTGTTGGAAGAATTGAAGAATTTGAGGTGGAAGACTGCTCCAGCTCCAACCTAGTCCATTCTTTATTAGGCTGTGGGCCCAGGGATCGAAGGTCCAGCGATCCCTAAATAGCTGTAGTCTCCCTCCTACTGGGAGTATCTTATTGTTGCTGTTGCTGTCGGTAGGGTTTAACCGGCTGATAGGATGGCCTAGGCCTTTTTGTCTTCCTCTTGGGTTGGGGACCTCATCCGGAGAAGACTTTCTCTTTAGATCTAAGGCCCACTTTTTGGGAAGGTTCCTATTCTCTGTGGCAGCCTTGTCTACTACCTCTTTAACCACTTCATTGGGAAAGAGGTCTTTATCCCAAATACGAGAGGAGATCAGTTTCCTCGGTTTGTGCCTCACCACAGCCGAAGCGAACACGAACTCTCTGCAGGCTCTCCTAGCTTTAATAAAGCTATTGAGATCCTTCTTAACTGTGGCCAGATGGGTTTTGGCCACAACCATGAACATGTCCTAGTTCATGGGGTCACTTGCCATCTTTTCTAGTGTTGTTTGCAACGACATCGATGCCGCAAGTCTTTCCTTTGTCTCTTGCTCTCTATGCAAGAGAGCCTCCGACAGTTTTGGAAGTGCTTCACTGAACTGGCGTTCAGCAATATCAGCTTCCAGCTTCCCGACTGAGAAAGTAAGGTGTACGTCTTTCCAGTCTTCTTGGTCCAAAGGCAAGGTCAGAGATAACGGCTTGCACTCCTTCAAGGAGGGGCATGGTTTCCCTGCCTCCACGGCCTTTAAGGCTGCCTTATATCCCTTTTCCAAGAAGGGAAAGGCTCTGGTAGGAGAGGCCACAAAGGAGGGAAGCTTCTTACTCAAGGAGGGCACCTTTGAGTTAGTGAAGCCCCTGTCTTTCATCGAGCTCGTAAGTTACGTCTGAGCTTTACTATGGTAAAAAACTATGACCTCCTCCGGCTCCGTCTCCTCCTTTGAGGCTGGCTCCTTCTTAAGACGGACATAGCAGTCCGGATTAGAATCTTTGTTGGGCCAAAATTCCACTTCTTCCAGGGGAATTGCTCCCAGCTTTTCTGAGATCACGATCTTCCCGGTTGTCATTGGCATGTGTTCGGCATACCTCCAAGGATTGGTATCTGAGCACAAAGGAAGATCCTTCACGCTGAGCCGCTTCTGGGGCCCACGTGATGCTGCAAGTCTACGTATCTCCAGTTTCATTGCAGCCTCCTTCTCATCATTCTTCCTTTGAATTTGTTGGATCATCTCAACAATGGAAGAAAGAATCCTTCCCAGTTCATCTGGGATAGCAGACGATTTAGAAGGAACAGGTTCTGGGTCCGGAACCGATGTAACCAACACTTCGTCGATTTCTTCCGCTTCTACTTGAGGAGCCTGGAACAGCTCCTCCTCCTGACCTTCTCCTAGAAGGTCCTTCTCAGTAGAATCCGACACCTCCAACATCCTATAGCCCAATTGGATGTCTTGAAGGGCGGCCGAGACTTCAGAATCTACCGGATTCTGGGCAATTGGTATCTCCACCTAAGGCTGGGGGATGATTGCATCAGCCGATGCTTTAGGGAAAAGGTAGGCCCTTCGTAATTTGAGAAATTGTTCCCCGTTTTATGGTCAAGAAACAATTAAATTTTTCGCTGTCTGTATTCAATTTTACAAATAACATCTTGGTAAAGTGTTGTATATTTTACAATCTTTTCTGAATCTTATGGTATTACGTATATCTATGACGCATATACATCACTTGTCAATTATGTGTTTACTTATAACTTTTTCGTGTTACTCAGAATTTTCATGGGAAATATAATAATATTTTTCAACCTTCATGCAGACAGACATATTAAAATCCGTATTTGGGAGGGGGGGGGTTAAAAAAAGGAAAAAAAATAGTAAATAGTGAAATATAACATCTCAACCTCTTATGGTAGACTTCTCAACTTCTACATCATTCTTTTTATTCATCCCAAGAATCATCAGATTATTTATTTGGAATTCCCACATAAAAGGGAAGTCCTCTGAGATTGTGTATGTGTCCAAATTTCATCACATTCTCGTCAGCTAAAATATTAGCTTTAAAACATACACTCAAATATTAAGCGGCATTAATAAAAACCTTTACTGAACCAACTATTTCTCGTTTTACCTAGGGAAGGATCATCCTTTCTTTGGTCTTAAATACTAAGCTGTATTTATAGATTTTTTATTCAAATCTATTAGACTAAGAAACAAGTAATTACATATAACAATAACTGTATATAAGGACTTTTAAAGTTGGTGTTCAAACCTACTTCTTCATGTGTACATGGTTTTGCTTTCCCATAAACGATAATCAATGCGATCCTATGATACCAATATTTCAGAAATCAAATTGTCACGGAATTTCTACATGAGTTATGGCAATAATCATACCTCCTATACAATTAACTGCCAAGCCTGAGAATAGGCACCTCTGCTTAACATAGATTAAATTTAATATCTCGGACCCAAATTTATGTTTGGATTTGTATGGAGAGATTAAATAACACAATCTACAAATAGTCTTTCTTTCATGCAATACCTCCTTTTTTCCCCCAGGATTTCAAACCAATTCTCTTTAACAGATGAGAATGTTGTTTTCTAAAAGGACACACGTATTATTATTATTATTATTATTATCATTATTATTATTATTATTATTATTTTTATTATTATTATTATTATTATTATTATTATTAAATGCTAAGCTATAACCCTACTTGGAAAAGCAGGATGCTATAAGCCCAGGGGCCCAAATAGGGGATATAGCTCAGTGAAGAGGGGAAACAATGAAAAATACATTATTTTAAGAACAGTATCAACATTAAAATAAAAATTTCCTATATAAATAACAAAAAAGTTAACAAAATAAGGTGAGGCGCTCAAATTTGGTCTGGTCTGCGAGGATGGTGTCCAGTTTTTTGTGGTATTCGTGGGTGTTTATTAGTACGAAGGCGGCTGTCTTGTCAGCCCGACGAACGGTGACTTCAGCAACTTTCTTGAGTTCTTTTGCAGCAATTTTCATTTCTTTGGAAACAATACCGCTGCTGTACTTGCCCCTATCAGTAAGGGCGTCGGCAAGTAGAAGCGGCTGAAGGGCGTGTGTCGTCCGAAGGGCACCACGTTCTTGTAAGTTAAGGATGGAATCTATCAATAATTCCATCTCCAGACGTTTGTCGGTAGGTCTCGGTTGGGAAATGAAGTGGCAGTTAAGGCCCATCTTAAGAATCTGGTCCTGGGCTGGTGTAGGGGCTATCAATGCTGCCACCAATGCCGTGCACCTCCCTATGATCTCGGGGGATTATGGACCAGGCTACCTTTACGGCAACGTCAAAACTCACAAGCAAGGCAACCCCCTTCGACCGATCATCAGTCAATGCCCCACACCCACTACCAGCTGGCTAAGAAACTAAATACAATCCTGACGCCATATGTCCCCGACCAGCACTGTGTGGCCTCCTCTGCCGAATTCCTAGAGAGGATCAAGGACGTACGTGGTGAGGGGGTCATAGCATCTATGGACATCGAATCTTTGTTTACCAACGTACCTGTCGACGAAACTATCGACCTCATCGCTGATAGGGTCTACAGGGACGAGACGACTCCCAAACTGAATATCCCTGAACAAGCCCTTCGAACTCTCCTTGCTATTTGTACTAAAAAGGCCCCCTTCACCACCATAGGGGACATACGTACTTGCAAAAGGACGGCGTGGCAATGGGCTTGCCCTTGGGCGTGCTCTTTGCCAACTTCTATATGGGCATGATAGAGGAGAGGGTATTCTCCCAACTCGAGTGCCCTGCCGTCTACTTCCGCTACATCGACGACACCTTCATCAAGGCCACTTCCATCAACGCCATTGAAAACTTACGAAGAACCTTCGAGGATAACAGTGTCCTTCACTTTACCCTTGGACATAGCATTGACAACCGCCTCCCGTTCCTGGACGTCTTGATCTCTTCTACCGACGAAGGTTTCCAGACCACCGTCTACACTAAGCCCACTAACCTGGGCATGTGTCTTAACGGAGATAGCGGATGTCCTGCTCGTTACAAGGCCTCAACCATCAAGGCCTTTGTCCGTAGGGCCCTGTCCCACTACTCGACTTGGACTGACACCCACAAGGAGCTGGAAAGGACCGCACAGGTCCTCATCAACAACGGCTATAGTAACAAGCAAGTTCAACGAGAAGTGAGGACAGCCATAGATAAGTGGTACGGGGCCCCTTCGGTGGAAGGGTCCGACAATGACAGCCAGGAATCCGACGACACCACAGCCAGGTCCGACACCTCCAACAACGGACCTAAGGACATCAGACTATACTGCAAAGGCCTCATGCACTCCGAATATCAACGGGACGAAAAAGCCATCAAGGACATCATCAAAAATAACGTTTCATCCACCGACATGAACACAAAAGTAAAGCTCATCATTTACTACCAGAAAAGGAAAACACGCAGCTTGATTATGAAGAATAACCCAGCGCCCCCCGAGAATGATCCTTTGAAGAAGACTAATGTGGTCTACTCCTACTAATGCCCA
>NC_090730.1:37666910-37671910 GCF_036898095.1 Palaemon carinicauda
AAAGCTTCGCTTTATCAGAGTTGGTAATGGGAGGGGAAGGAAGATTATGCCTTTGTAGTAGCGATTTCAAAGCTTAGTCATCGTCATATTTTCTTCGCAGACACGGGTGTGTTCCTTTGAAGCTCACTCAAGCTTCAAAATAAATGGGCCACGTTCAGTAAGTCACTAGGGACCCCAATAAAAGAGAGTTATTGATAACGAACAGAACATGTGATGGCTAAGAGGGCACTAAAGGTAAAAGGCTTTGCTGTCTGCCTAGAAAGGTCTGGTTTCTATGTTTGTAAAAAAGAGGGTTACGATTGCTAAATTTTATATCTACTCAGAAAGAGACACTGAAATATGGAAAATTAGTTTTAATAGTCACTGGAATATGCTGAATTAGTTTTAGGAGACACTGAAATATGGAAAATTAGTTTTAATAGTCACTGGAATATGCTGAATTAGTTTTAGGAGACACTGAAATATGGAAAATTAGTTTGAGGACACACTGAAATATGGAATATTAGTTTTAAGGAACACTGAAACATGGAAAATTAGTTTTAAGGAACACTGAAACATGGAAAATTAGTTTTAAGAGACAAAAATATGGAAACTCAGTTTTAGGAGACACTGAAATATGGAAAATTAGTTTTAAGAGACAAAAATATGGAAAATCAGCTTTAGGAGACACTGAAATATGGAAAATTAGTTTTAAGAGACACTGGAATAGGGAAAATTTGTTTTAGGAGACACTGGAATATGGAAAATTAATTTTAAGAGCCACAGAAATATGGATAATTAGTTTTAGGAGACACTGAAATATGGAAAATTAATTTTAAGAGACACTGAAATATGGAAAATTAGTTTAATGAGGCAATGAAATATGGAAAATTAGTTTTAAGTGACACTGAAATATGGAAAATTTGTTTAAAGAGATACTGAAATATGGAAAATTAGTTTAAGAGACACTGAAATAAGGAAAATTAGTTTTAAGAGATACTGAACTATGGAAAATTAGTTTTAAGAGACACTGAAATATGGAAAATTAGTTTTCAGGAACACTGAAATATAGAAAAATAGTTTTAAGAGACACTGAAATTTGGAAACTTAGTTCTATGAGACACTGAAATATGGAAAATTTGTTTTAAGAGACACTGAAATATGGAAAATAATTTTTAAGAGACGCTAAAATAGGGAAAATTTGTTTTAAGAGACCCTGAAACATGGAAAATTAGTTTTAAGAGACATTGAAATATGCAAAAATAGTTTTAAGAGACACTAAAATATGGAAAATTAGTTTTAACAGACACTGAAATATGAAAAATTAGTTTTAAGAGACATTGAAATATGCAAAACTATTTTCAAGAGACACTGGAATATGGAAAATTAGTTTTGAGAGATACTGAACTATGGAAAATTAGTTTTAAGAGACACTGAAATTTTGAAAATTAGTTTTAAGGAACACTGAAATATAGAAAAATATTTTTAATAGACACTAAAATATAGAAACTTAGTTTTAAGAGACACTGAAATATGGAAAATTTGTTTCAAGAGACACTGAAATATGGAAAATTTGTTTCAAGAGACACTGAAATATGGAAACTTATTTTTAAGAGACACTGAAATAGGGAAAAAAAATTTTAAGAGACACTGAAATATGGAAAATTGGTTTTAGGAGACATTGAAATATGTAAAAAATAGATTAAAAGACACTAAAATATGGAAAATTAGTTTTAAGAGACACGGAAATATGAAAAATTAGTTCTAAGAGACATTGAAATATGCAAAATTAGTATTAAGAGACACTGAAATATGGAAAATTAGTTTTAAGAGACACTGAAATATGGAAAATTAGTTTCAAGAGACACTGGAATATGCAAAATTAGTTTTAATAGACACTGAAATATAGAAAATTATTTTTAAGAGACACTGAATTATGGAAAATAAGTTTGAAGAGACACTGAAATAAGGAAAATTAGTTTTAAGAGACACTGAAATATGGAAAATTAGTTTTAAAAGACACTGAAATACGAAAAATTATTTTTAAGAGACACTGAAATATGGAAAATTAGTTTTGAGAGACATTGAAATATGGAAAATTAGTTTTAAGAGACACTGACATAGGGAAAATTAGTTTTAAGGAACACTGAAATATGGAAAATGTTTTAAGAGACACTGAAATATGGAAAATTAGTTTTACTAGACACTGAGATATGGAAAATTAGTTTTAACAGACACTGAAATATGGAAAATTAGTTTTAAGACACTGAAATATGGAAAATTAGTTTTAAGAGACACTGAAATTGGGAAAATTAGTTTCAAGAGACACTGTAATGGGGAAAATTAGTTTTTTGAATCACTGAAATATGGAAAAATTACTTTTAATAGACACTAAAATATGGAAAATTAGTTTTAAGAGACACTGAAATATGGGAAATTAGTTTTAAGAGACACGGAAATATGCAAAATTAGTTTTAAGAGACTCTGAAATACTCAAAAATAGTTATAAGAGACACTGAAATATGGAAAATTAGTTTTAAGAGACACTGAAATATGCAATATTAGTTTTAAGACACACTGAAATATTCAAAATTAGTTTTAAGAGACACTGAAATATTGAAAATTTGTTTCAAGAGACACTGAAATATTCAAAATTAGTTTTAAGCGACACTGAAATATTCTAAATTAGTTTTAAGACACAATGAAATATTCAATATCAGTTTTAAGTAAAATGTCTGCTGTTATAATTTCCATAATTCCACAGTGTCTACTGACTTAGAATCATCGCAAGATTCTGATTGAATATGATGTCAAAAACTAAGATTCTTCCCTTTTTTTATATAAGAAAATTACTTTTAGATTTTCTTGAGATTTATGATGATGATATTTGCATTAAACAATAGCTTCTCAAGATTAAGGTCATATCATTGCTTCAATCCTTCCATAGCCCAAAGGAAAATCCCAATTGAATAGAAATAATTATTGATTATATTCTGTCTGTTTGTTTCTTTGTTTGTGACCAACTTAAAAAAAAAAAAAAAATACCGAGTCCATTTTGACCAAACATGGTAGTCATGTTTGCTATGACGTAGGAGTGAATCGGTTACATTTTGAATTAAGTATATCGCAATAAAAGTACGTAGCAGTACTTTGCAATTAATCGCCATGTGGTATATGACCCAAAAGACAATTTTATTAAATTTTCAAGAAAATAAATCGAAGTAAAAGTATGTAGTGGCGTTAAGAGCAAAATATGACTGCTTAACGTGGCGAAGGCATGCTCTCTATTTAGTGCCCATCTAGTTAGATATCGAAATGAAAGGTAAATGAGCAGGTAAAACTTGTCTTTCTAAAGCAAATTTAAACTTTTGAAACCCTAAAAAATGTAACTGCTTTTATCACACTTACTACCCCTCTCCAATTGCATTAAATTTTAACTTTTATCCTCTTTTGCATATTAATAAACATCTCTCTACCTCGACTTATGTAGTCTAAGTAATTCATCTTTGACCCATGGAATTTTTTCATTGAAGACAAAATTGTAAAGCTTTCTAAAAAGACCTTACTTTTATTAAGCCTATTTTAGACAAAATCCACAGGTTATCACCCCCGTAGGAAAGTATTTGCTCTCAGTGCCCATCACGCAGTACACTATGAATTACTTAGGAGTCTATAGAAGGTTCCTTCGGACTGTAGCTACGCTAGCTTGGCATCCTATTTCTTCTTCGTTCCAGCCAAAATCTACAAACTATCACCTCGAAGGAGGGTCATGTTCTCAGTTCACAACACGCACTACACTCTGAGAATCATTTGGAGGTCTTTAGAACGTTCCTTAAACCCGTACCTATGCGAGTTTCAATCTTATTTCCCTTCGTTCCAGCTACCTTTCATTAATTTGGCTGCTCAGTCTCTTCAAACTATTATTTCTTCGTTCAACTGCAGGGATTTCATCTAGTTACTCTTTGGCATTGAATGGCCTTAGAAGCCAAAACTCCTGGTTGTATAACAAAAATTTCATTAATCAATCAATCAAAAGCTATCATAGATTCGGGTTTAATAGAAATAACAAGCAATCCTTCTTTATTATTACGAATATTTTATCACTAGTCGAAACAACTATTCTATTTTGAGTTTCCCTGTAAAATATTGTTATCAATAATCACAAATAATTGTATCAGTTTTAGTTTCCTCGTTATCAGCCACTATTCCACTGGGACTACCCTTCACACAACCAATTCTTGCCTGAAATATTTCAATTTCCTCATATTCAATTACCATAAATCCTTCAACTAATAACTTCTTCCTTTTCCCTTTATCTAACTATTTCACCAACATTATTTCTTGACACTGCTCTATTCACAGACCTTTTCAACATATCCTCACCTACCACTAGTCACCAACATTACTCTTCATACTACTCTATAGAGACGTCTAAAGAAAATTGACAACACTAAAATTTCTACAAGAACGTTAGTAGATCTTATTTCATGGTGAGGATCGGTAGCGTTTTTTTCGATATTTAAATACACACAAACAAATACTTGTATACACACACACACACACACACACACACACACATATATATATATATATATATATATATATATATATATATATATATATATATATATATACATATATATACTGTATATATGTATATATACGTATATATATATATATATATATATATATATATATATATATATATATATATATATATATATATATTTATATGTATATATATATATATATATATACAGTATATACATATATATATATGCTTAAATTCACGTATATGCATACTGCATATACTGTATATTTATACGAAAATATATATGTATGCATATATATACTACATATACATAGATGCACACACACACACACACTATATATATATATATATATATATATATATATATATATATATATATATATATATATATATATATATATATATATATATATATATATATATAAACATAGGTGCATTTATACACATGCAATTATAGAAATTTCTATAA
>NC_090730.1:37679410-37684410 GCF_036898095.1 Palaemon carinicauda
CTCAAACCTTTCATCGATATCGTCATGTTAAGATATATCTTAAGCAAGCAGACAAACAAACAAACAAACACAAGAAAGTAAGACTACCAAAGAGACTCCGTTTCGGTTCCATGAATATATTGGGGCGATACAATCCACATGTCACCATTGTATTACTTTTTAATATTGGCAGAAGAAAGTTCTTCGATATGTTATCTATAGCACGTTCTTATTGTCACTTCTACTGGCACTATTCTCAAAACGGTTGGCAGATTCTTACTGCTCATTTCATTGCCATTATTTCCGAGAGAATTTTCTAAAATATTTTGCAATGACTGGGCAAGGGCTATTTTTCATCTCACTTATATAATAAAGAGCAAATGACTGAATATATATATATATATATATATATATATATATATATAAATATATATATATATATATATATATATATATATATATATATTTATATATATATATATATATATATATATATATATATATATATATATATATATATATATATGTATGTATATATTGTTACGGGCCCGGGGTTCGAGTCCTGTCTTGCTTAAGGGACTCGAGGGTCATAACAAAAAAATAACAATGGGAAAGGTCGCCAGTCAACAATAAGACAAGGAATACTGACAAATATATTTATTTACAATAATATTCAAATAAAAACTAATATAAGAAAGGGGAGCACAACAGATAATTATATTTTAATCTAAGCCACGAGGAGCTGCGAATGGAGTTTAGTGGACCGTGGATGAAACTCTAGCACATCAATCACGTTCCCTGGAAAGGTAAATAAATTGAATTATTAACAGCACACTTACTTCTACTGTCTGGGAACACGATGAATTCGTGTGGTTAAAACCTTTAAGCTAATTAAATGAAAATGCAAAGCTTAGGGAATTAAACATTACACATGGGAATCAACACTATCAGAGGGTGAATTAATTAAGGATAGAAGCAAACGGCACACGTGGAGGGATATAGGGAATAGGTTAAAAGATTCAGCGGGTAGGATGTATCTTTAAAGGATAAAAGGAAAAAATGGGTTGTGATAAGTAAGGGATGGGAGGTTGGGTAAGGATAACGAGGATCTCAAAATCAGACACCTTACCTTAGTAAAAAGGACTCTGGTTCCTCCCTTGTGGAGGATATGTAAACAGAGGTCCTGCCTCCCTGATTTCTTGAGGGTGAAGAGAGATGGTGGTTCCCTCAAGGAGGTTGAGTCAAGAAGAAAAATCCCCAGGTTTCCCTGGGTAGATTCAACCCCACTTGGCCCCCAATTGGGGGTGGTAGGAGGGAATTGGCCTGACCGCTGTCCTATTAGTCAGGCTTTGTCATGTGTTCCTACATCCTTCCCATCTCGCCTCCCTGCTTCTCCTGGGACCTCGATGTTGTCACGTGACTCGTAAAAGGTGGTTGAAAATGAGATCTCAAGGGGAGTAGACTGGTATAGGATGGTTGGAGGGGGGGGTGTGACTCTGGGTAGGGTCCCAAACCTCGTGGCATTTCGACTCAAGCTTGCTGGCGGGGTCTTTTTTATTTGAAAAAAGGTGGCGTAATGACCGCCAAGAATAACAGCCCCCCATTTTGGCAGAGATTTTGTCCTAGAACAGGACAAGAACTCTGCAAGCAAGGTCTGAAGCCACTAGCCTTAATGACTCCTCCCTCAATGAGTCTGCACTGCACAATATATATAAATGAGAAAAAAAAAAAATATATATATATATATATATATATATATATATATATATATATTTATATATATATATATATATATATATATATATATATATATATATATATAAATGAGAAATTTATCCCTTTCAAAATGTACATGAAAATAATATCCCACGAAAGTTACAAAATTAAATTACACACCCTTACCATCAAAGAAAAAAATGAAATAAGGAAATATATATTTATATATACATATATATATATATATATATATATATATAAACAGTATATATATATATATATATATATATATATATATATATATATATATATATATATATAATTTATATATATGTATATATACATATATATACATATATATATATATATATATATATATATATATATATATATATACAGGATATATATATATATATATATATATATACACATATATATACATATATATATATATATATATATATATATATATATATATATATTTATATATATATATATAGATGTATATATATATATATATATATATATATATATATATATATATATATATATTTATCTCTCTCTCTCCCTCTCTCTCTCTCTCTCTCTGTATATATATATATATATATATATATATATATATATATATATATATATATATATATATATATATATATATATATATATATGCATATATATCCCTTTCTGAGTGTGAATACCTTAACGTGGTAAAAGGGTTTGCGTATCGCTATGATCAGCTAAGCTGTACTAGTCAGGACCACCCGTACTAGGCTGCTTTGCTGTCAATGATCAGACGAAAATCTCTCACCATGACCAATACGCACTGGCCAAAACCCAGACATGAATTGACATGTCTGAAGAATTTGTCCTAGAGTGGACAAGAAACGGCTGCATTTGCCGTTGTATAAACAAGAAAATTGAACTCCAGTAAATATGTCATAAAATATGTCTTCCAACATCAGGTTGGAAAAATAAAATAATATATTTTTACAAGAATAGAAATGGAGTTATTCATGCCATTTCTGCTTTCCGGTATTGGAATTTTTTTCCAACTATCCACTTTACTTGCAAAATATAATTTTTGAGTGCGAACTCATGCATCATTTCTGCACACCAGAAAATGGCACATCAGTCAAGCTGATGAATAAATGAGAGACCTGAATAGCAGCTATTTCCATGTAATAAGTCATAAGGTGCATTTGGAACACAATACATCAAACTTGATAGTGCTCGCATGAAATCCTTTGTAACGTCCTTCAAAAAAACCACCTGCAAATAATACTTACGCCGATAGAGGATTCGCTGAATCAGGACAATCGTCGAAAATAAGTTAAAGATGTCAGACAATGTAAGGGTACAAACGAATGACAAAAGGGATAAAAATAACTTTGGCTTATGCAACAATGTACGAACCCTGATATAAAGGAAGGTAAGAGAGCTCAGAGTTATCAAACACAACATTAAAACAAAGGAAACAGAAGAATAATAGATCTGGGCCAAACAGTAATCTTTATATAAAATGTTTTTACCAAGAATAAACTAAAAGTAATAATCTGACCAATTAACTAGGCAGTGACGATTGGATATCAAAAGCTGGGGTAAAGAAGTAAGCGTATCAGCCAAATATGAAGGTGGTTGGAATACCATAAACCCTTGTAAAACATGACTGGATTAATTATGAGGATCCGATAAGCTTAATAACGTTAACAAAATTATGTCGAGATTTTTTTATATTATAACTTTGAAGCAAGGTACGTTTAAGGTAATTCAGAGTTACCTCTGATGAACAGTCAGAGCCAGTCCCAGGGTTTGTATGTTTACTCATGCATGGGTTAGTCTGAATGATACTGGTTCTTTTCTTGGACTATAATTGACCTGTTGCTTGCATTTGAAATTGTAAATGTAAATGAGATTCTATCTCACTATGAGTGCTGCTTCATCAATAAGTTTTGTCCTCTTTTTAGATTCCTTACTGTCCATAGGTCCTATCATGATCCAGCAGATTGTGCTATACAGTTCAGCTGGAACATCACAGATGCCACTGGTGATTTGTATGGTGTTTGTATCCTTCGCTTTGTTAGTAAAGTTTACTATAAGTTTCCTTATCACATGTGCTTTTATGTAATTGACTCCATGATTTCCTCTTTATCACTATGACTCTCCATCAGAGAATGATACACGCTTTCCCAACATGACTCTGGAGAATAGAGAACAGCTGACTTCCTTCGAATCTTTTGAAGATAAGACTCCAAGTATAGCAGGATATTGAGGATCTTTTCTTTCAACCACTTTCTATTGAAAGCAAGTATATGATTTTCCACGCTTTCTGTGCAAAGCATATCTTCCAAAGGTAGGTATGCTTGCTTCTGTTTGGACATGCCGAGGGTAATCAGCTTGAGCAGCTTTGCATGCTGTAGCAAGGGTTCTTTGTGGCTTCTTATGCTTCCAGTGGTGCTGGCTTCTCACTGTTCATGGAAAACATGATTTGTCCAGTAATTCTGGTGGTACTGTACATTAATTCAAGGCACATTTCTTGCCGCAATGCATGTCTTTAATCTTGATTTAAATATGTCATTATTGGATCTTTCATCAGCTCCTTTAATAGTTTCCCCGCACTGACTGTCCTTGCCGGATAGAACTGATTATCATTATCGTTTTGACAAGTTGATGAGCTTGTTTCATTCATGTCAGTTCTTTCTCTTCTTTGTCCATGTTTTCTTCGGAGTGTGGCAGTCAATAGCTACTGCAAGTACATGACGGTCTCGGGCACGTTGGATTTTGTCTCTGTTAGTTGTATTTCCATAGCAAATATAACAATAGATTACCCGATTTTCTTTTTCTGGTTGCTTATACCATAAAGGTTTCCAAAAATGTATATTTTTCGCACTCTCCACAAAAATCCCAAGCAACTTAAAATCCAAACATGGTGAACCTGACTAGTACATTTACATAAATCTATTTAGAATGGTTAGATAATACCTCATAAGTCTTCAATTTGAAATAATTGGACAGAGGAATCTCTCTATTATGAATGTCTGCTTACTATGGCATTATTTATCTACTTAAAAAAGGACATATATACAAGGTCATAAACATTATACATTCTATATTAGTCAATTGAAATGAAAGTAAACAAAATAAACTTGGATTATAAAACTTTATTTTCTCAATTTCCATAAAAAAATTAAATGAATACGTGGAATTTCACAAAGAACGGCACAAAAATAAATAGGGCTAGGCCTTATCAAATATTTTAAGACTAAATATATCTCGAAGCTATTGACGAGAAGGTTTTACATCAGGCC
>NC_090730.1:37689410-37694410 GCF_036898095.1 Palaemon carinicauda
TAGGCCATGTAGCCTAGTCGTTTGGTCCTAGTACTTAATGCATGATTATGGTTTTTCCGAGTGTAATTAAAATTTTATTGAAGCTTTAGGCTATATTTTATACATTTTAGACTGTGTGGAATATTTCCAAGATTGTATACGTGAGAGTTTCGGTGAATTAGGTAATCGATTCTCTTGGTGCCTAGGCTATTTGCTTATGGAGCCTTAGTATACTTTATTATACTCCCCGGTTGCTTTCTTTTCTTCGGAGAAGGTATGCAATCCCTTTCCCTCTGTTTAAGCCTTGGGCTTATCCCTAAGTGGTTTTTTCCGAATTTATTTTCGATAAAACTATACTAGGGTGTTACTGTACCTTCCTGTTCCAGCAGAGTCTGGTTCAAAGAGGGACAGAACAACAGAGTTTTTAGTCTGAGTCCGTGTTGTTTGGCTTGGGGCAGAGTCTCCCTCGCTGACCTAACACTTACAAAGGGAGCTGAGCTCCCTTAGGTCACTGTCGAAGGTTTCTGTAGTTATGATTCCTTCTTGTGTGATCGACCAGACTAAGTCCTGTTGCTGTTCTCGGGGAGGATAAATCTTCCCTTGGGAGTTGCAACGCCTTCCTTGCTTTGGTGCTCTGGAAGCTGGCAGGTATTATACTACTGCGCTGGCCCTTTCCCTTAGATCTCCCTTAGGCTAAGACAGAGTTCTTGGCTGCGGGTGATCTGTCACTAAAGCAAGGTTGGCAGGACCCTCTTGTCCCTCCCCCTCTATCTCCGTAATGGCCTAGCCATTACTGTACTGTACCTTGCCGGCCGGCAGAGCTGGCCGGCAGGGGTATTACTGTACCATATGTCATTCTACTTCTGGACCTAGTATAGGTTGGGATATGGATTGACTAAGCCCATTGCCGGCCGGCAGAGACGCTGGACGGCAAGGGTCTTATGTTTTCGAGTGCTGCCCGGACCTCTCTTGGTCCCTCATCCATGCCTGCCGGCAGAGCCGGACGGCATTGGTCAAGGAAGCCTGAATTAAGTTTCTCCCCTTCCTTATATGCACTCTTTCGGTTGCCGGGCTTGGGGGGTTGTGTACACTCTTATCCCGGCATCCATTCTATTTTCTTCTAGTGCTGTACCTGTCCCGGCAGCCGGCCTATGAGGCCGGCTGCCGGCCTATGAGGCCGGCAGCCGGGCAGGTGTAGTCTTCTGGTTCTTTTGCTGCCGGTTGGCATCGGTCTTGTACCTTTGCCGGCCGGCTTATGTCAGTCCTTGTCTGCCGGTCACCAAGAGTGTGGCCGGCAGCTGGGTACTACCTTGTGTAGTTGCTGGCCGGCAATCATTGCCGGCCAACACTGGCTGTTGCTGGCCGGCAGCTGCTGCCGCCGGCACAGGCATTTGAACCAGAAGGCTGCCGCCCTATAGCTGTTAAGTAGTATACTTTAAAGCTAATTGTGGTGTGTGCCGGCCGGCAAAGGCAGGCCGGCACACATCCTCCTATACTGTACTAGTATTCTTCTGTATAGCATATACAGTAAGAAGAAAACTATAGTAAAAGTTTAGGTACAGCACTGTATCTTCTAACACTATTGTGTTTTCTTACACAGCCCTTTGCTGTTGCCCTCAGACAGGAAGCAGAGTTCTTCCCCGTCTATTATCCAGGATTTTTAAAATCATTGCCTAGGTGTGAGCTCCACCTGTTTCCTCTGGAAACCTTGCATTGGTTACTCTAGTAGAGATAAACCATTTTGATTTTATTATCTGGAAGGCTGCAACAATGGGTTGTGAGGGAAACACAAGTGTGTGTCTTTCATTTATGAATTGTTATGCTATACTATGCATATCCAGTGATACATAGTTCACTTGATACTCATGGAAATTTCTTCTCTTTACAGAAGGACACTCCGAAGTCGGGAAGTGCTTTCTGCAATGTCAGCAACAAGAACCTCTGCGGACATGAGTTTTGTAGGAGACACGCAGCATACGCTGTCTCCAAGGATGATCTCCGGTATTGGGACCCTCAGGTATGTACTGTGTGCACTAACCTGATTAATGAGACATTTAAATAGCTAGGAAGAAACTTCGTACCTGGGTAAGGGGCTTCCAAAAGTACACTTCTGGCCCTTATCTTCCAAGTGAGAAGATGAGGGCGTATCTTTTCCCTAAGGCATCAACTGATGCAGTGATTCCCCAGCCTCAAGAGGAGATCCCCTAAGTTCAGATCCAGGTGGATGCTGAAGTCGCGGTCGCGATGCAAGACATCCAGCTAAATGACAGGATATCTGATGTGGACGGGTGTCAGGAGGAAGACCTCCTTGCAAAAGCCCAGGATGAAGTTCAAGTCCCTCTACATCGGCCGGTCTCCCAGTAGAGCTGGGACAGGCCCTCTCTTCTATTGTTGGAATGATCCAACAAATGCAGAAGGAGAATCAGGAGAAGGCGGCTGCAATGGAACTGCGAATGCAGTGCCTTGCAGAATCACATGGGCCCCAGAAAAGCTCAATGTGAAAGACCTTCCTTTGTGCTCGGATGCTAACCCGTGGAGGTATGCTGAGCACATGTCGATGACGACTGGAAAGATCGTCATCTCGGATATGCTGGGCTCAGTTCCCCTGGAGGGTGGAATTCTGGCCCAGCAAGGCACCATATCCGGACTGTTATGTCCGGCTGAGGAAGGAACCAGCTTCAAAGGAGGAGGCAGAGCCGAAGGAGGTCATAGTGATGACCATGCTAAGGCTCAAGCTCTACTTTCATCTTCGATGAAAGAGAGGGGCTTCTCTAACTCAAAGGTAGCTGCATTGAATAGGAAGCTCCCTTCCTTTGTGTCCTAGCCTACTAGAGCCTTCCCCCTTTTTACAGAAAGGGTTTCTGGCTGTACTAAAAGCAATCGAGGCCGGCAAGTCTTGCCCCTCCCTAGAGGAGTGTAAACCCTTGTCGCTGGCCCTGCCTATGGACCACAAAGATTGGAAGGACGTCCATCTTACGTTCTAAGTGGGAAAGTTGGAGGCTGATATTGCCGGACGTCAGTTCGGCAAGGACCTCCCTAAGCTGTCTGACTTTCTTTTGCGAAGTGAGTTCGATACAAAAGAAAGACTGACTGCCTTAATGTCTCTTCAGACTACTCTCGAGACGATGGCAAGTGACCCCAAGGTCCATGAAATGTTCATGGTAGTGGCCAAGCCTCATCTGGCCACAGTGACGAAGGACCTTTATGGCTTCGTCAAGGCAAGGAGAGCTTGTAGGGAGTTCGTGTTTACCTCGGCTACAGTGAAGCACGAACTAAAGAAACTAATCTCCTCCAACATTTGGGGAAAAGACCTTTTTCCCTACCGACTTGGTCAAAGAAGTTTTTGATAAAGCCACCTTGGAGAATAGAAACCTTCTCCAGAAGTGGGACCTGGCTATCAAAAGAAAGTCTTCCCCGGATGAGGGTCCTCAACCAAAGAGGAAGACTATGTGGACTAGGCTACCGTCTCGGCCAGCCAAGCCTCTTAGACAGCAACAGCAACTGCAATTGCCATTGCCCCCAGTGCCCCAGATCGTGGCACAAACCCCGACCACCTTTCAGTGGGTACCCCAGGCCGTGTCGACACAGTCCACGGCTTTCACCCCAGCGTTCGAAGGGCAGTCTACTTCCTTCCGAGCAAAGCCTAGAGGAGCAGCCAGAGGCTCGTCTAGACGCCCCTCAAGGGGAAGGGGATTCAGGGGTGGTCGTGGTCAGGAAGGCAAGACCTCAGGACGGCAGTCCAAGTGAGGTCATACCGGTAGGAGGGAGACTTCTGAAATTTCGGGATCGGTGGACCTTCGATCCCTGGGCCCACAGCCTACTCAAGAATGGATTGGGCGGGAGCTGGTACAGCACTCCACCCCCGTACCTTCGGTTTTTCCAACACCCCACCCCCGTTATGGAGGAGTACGTTCAAGAACGGTTGGAGAAAAAGGGTGAAGCCCATCAATTTCTAAGGGAGGCTGTTTTGTGTTCCCAAGAAAGACTCGGAAAAGCTCAGAGTCATTCTGGACTTGTCGCCATTTAACAAGTTCATAGTGAATTGCAAATTCAAAATGCTAACACTGCAACACATAAGGACCTTACTGCCCAAGAGGGCATATTCCGTCTCTATAGACTTGTCAGATGCCTACTGGCACATTCCAATTAGCCATCGACTCTCCCCCTACCTAGGGTTCAGGCTACAGCGAAGACTATACGCCTTCGGAGCCATGCCATTCGGGCTAAACATAGCCCGAAGGATTTTTACGAAGCTTGCGAGCGTAGCTCTCAAACAATTTCGCCTAAAGGGAATTCAGGTAGTAGCCTACCTGGACGACTGGTTGGTGTGGGCAGCATCCGAGACAGAATGCTTGCAAGCTTCCAGTCAGTGATCCAGTTCCTAGAGTACCTAGGCTTCAAGATCAACAGAAAAAGTC
Organism: Palaemon carinicauda; assembly: GCF_036898095.1. Lineage (NCBI taxonomy): Eukaryota > Metazoa > Arthropoda > Malacostraca > Decapoda > Palaemonidae > Palaemon > Palaemon carinicauda. The sequence goes on from NC_090730.1 coordinate 37,693,808, forward strand.
TCGACTTTCTCCATCTCAAAAGTTCCAGTGGCTAAGATCCACTGGGACCTTTTGTCACACCGTTTCTCCACCCCAGCGAAGAAAAGGAAGGAGATAGCGGGTTCTGTCAAGAGACTTCAAGATTCCGAAAGGATATCAAGACACGAGCAGGAGAGAGTACTGCGCTCTCTCCAGTTTGCTTCGGTGACAGACCCAGTGCTAAGAGCACAGCTAAAGGATGCAATCGGAGTTTGGAGAAGTTATGCATCAAACGCGTGAAGAGATCTGAGAAGACCAGCCGCTTCGGCTAAGTACTCTTCTCAGGCCTTGGTCCCAAGCCAGACATCTAAAGAAGTCAGGTTCTTCTTCAGCCACCTCCCCCGTCGGTGACGATTCACTCAGACGCCTCAAAGGAGGGATGGGGAGGTCACTCTCATCGGAAAAAAGTCCAGGGGACTTGGTCCAGGCTATTCAAGACCTTTCTCATAAAACTTTCTAGAAGCTAGGGCAGTGCTCCTTACCTTAAAGAAAGTCTCCCCGTGTCATTCGTTCCACATAAAGTGGTAATAGACAGCGAGGTAGTTGTAAGATACTTGAATTGACAAGGATCGAGGTCACCACCTC
>NC_090730.1:37701910-37714410 GCF_036898095.1 Palaemon carinicauda
CATCTGAAAAAAAAAATGTTTCTTTTCGTGTTAGTCATTGATCAGCAACCGTAAAATCATAACCAACGAACGTGTGTGTGTGTGTGTTTTTTTTTTCTAACTAAATTGACTGCTGATGTAGTGCAGAAAATGTTTACAAGCCATGGCACCTGGACTCGTCATATTCCCGCCACATCTTAATTAACGGTTTCTTGATTCCTCTCTTCAAAATTTAAAACTCTCTGGCAAGTAATCGTAATATCCAGGATATATTATGTAGTCTAGAGGGAGGCTTATAATTAGAGGCTTTGAGACTATTTAGGTAGTCAGATGTTTCAATAATTCTTTGGCAACAAAGTTTTCTTCGTATAGTATACAACCTTGCAGGAGAGATGTTTAATCAATAGAATAAAAAAGGATTTGTTTCTTCAAATCGTTTGTTTTACAGGTTCTTAAAATAATACAGCTAGGAAAATAGCACAAAGGTACACCTAAAATACAGTAAAGAATGAGACGCAGTATATATATTTCAGATCGGGTATTTTCACCAAAATAATTAAAGAAAAAAAAACATTCTTTCCTCTCGGCATTGAAGCAAAATAGCTCGGGTGAGATGGGCTGAGAAGGGGTGATTTAGGTGAAAGATATTTTCGAATTTCTGGGACAATTTGAGTCACAAGAGAGACATATCAGTTGATTTTTGGAATACTAATAAGGTTTTTGCCTGACGTTAAACGAATGACGCTTCATATTAAAATGTATCCGCTTTCAGGATGTCCAAATTAGGTTGTCAATCCGTTTTAAAAGTCTCTTTGAGGGACGGGAGTGTTTAAAAGAATAATGTATTTGTCATAAATAAAGTGATTTGCATAAAGCTGCAGTTTTGATTTAACTCAATTGCACGTTTATTTTAAATCTGGAATTAATCAAAATACTATACATGGTTGGAGTAGGAGACGATAATGAGTCAAATGTGGTTTATTTTCATCCTTAATATTACTATTTTTACTGCAATATCTAAAATTTGCATAAAAAAACCGGTAGAGTCCTGGAATAAATGTTGCCACGCATTTATCGTTTTCAAAATGACGTGAAGGAGGGATATTACCGCTACCAACCAGTAAAAGATGATAACAAAGTAGGGTAAAAGTTACAGTCGCCTGTATTTTACTGAAATACGGCTGAAAATAGAATATTTTTATGGAGAATTTCCGATTAGAATTACGGTTTTTTAACAGTGGGCTATTGTTACCATTAGCTAAAGTAGCTAAAAAGAAAACTCAACAAGATATATTTGTTCATCAAAACCACGAAAAAGGAGATAAACCGTTAACAATTTAAGAATGCAATTAGAAGTTTTAAAACGTACTCGCAATGGGGTGACACATGCACGAGAGAACCCGTGTTTGATACTCAAGAGAAAAGAGGAATTATGGACCGTTCCATCAAACATGCTATTATTCAAAAAATTATGACAATCAGCTATAGTGGGTTGAAGCATAACCTGGATAATTGTCATAGTTCTAGTAAGATCATCTGAAAAACACTTGAGTAAATATATATATATATATATATATATATATATATATATATATATATATATATATATATATATATATACATATATATATATATATATATATATATATATATATATATATATATATATATATATATATAACTGATTGACTTCAGAGATATATTAGAGTAAATGTCTGTTCAAAGTCAATATTCACCTGCAGGAAAAAGGAGGAAACTCCAAGACATGAATATACCAACAGCGCATCAGCACCTCAGAAAATTGACATAATACCCATATATGCAGCAAGTTAAATTACTTTTCTTGACACTGCACTGTGGTTTCACCTCTTTCTACAGTTCCTTTTTCCCGCTATTTTCACTGTTAAAAATGGGTCGTGCGGTAATATCAGCAATCAGGTTTTATCATATGTCAAAGTGTCGAGTTTGGTGTGTGATTTAAGACCCACCCATTGCCCGCAGTCTCAGCAGCACCATGCGTCAGCTGAAAGTCCTTGAAATTGGCGTACCGCAATCAAATTTAGTTAGCCAGCCTTTAACAAGGTCATATTATGTGTGACATCCTACCAGGAATTTGTCGTGTAAGATGCATGGCGGCCGGCGTGTTTACCTCTTTACCGGAGTTGTTTATATATATACATATATATATATATATATATATATATATATATATATATATATATATATATATATATATATATATATATATATGGTAGTAGGACGGAATGCCTAATGACATAATGCCTAATGACAGAATGTCTAAGGACAAAATGCCTAATTCCTCAACATGGACAAAATGCCTAACAGACATAATGCCTAAAGGACAAAATGCCTAATATACAAAATGCCTAATGGGCAATAGGCCTTCCAGACAAACTGATCTAATTTAGCATTTTTAAATATATCCTTCGAGATTAGTAAAGATCTTACAGTCTGAACCCATATAACGAATGATGACAATGCTTTTATAATCAAACAAACACAAGCCTTAGGTTTTGTTCCTCCAGAGGATGTGGCTGATCTTTTTCACAAACTTTTTTACTTCAATGGACCACTAAACTGAAGATATTCTGAGTGAATTCTTTGAATATTTCAAAATTACATGGCTTGGAATAGTTCAGAGAAGTTGACAAAGTTCAAATGTGGAATGTGCATCATAGAATAGAATAAAATTTTCCGTAAAACTACGAAATCTCTAGAAGAATGGCACCATACTTTTAACAAGAGTATTTCAATAAGAATTATAACAAGGACCCAACATATCAATTCTATAAGTTATTAACCAATATAAAAGGTTACAGAAAAGGTAGAGTATGGGACACCGGGGAGACTAGGAGAGGGGGTTACTGGAGGGATAGGAGGAGGGTCTAGACAGAGGAAGGAAAGGAAAGGGGAGGGACGGGGGAGTGTACGTATTCGAATTGCTTCACCTATTTACCCGATTCACGTGACTTGGGCTTTATTATTACAAGAGTAAATGCCTTAACTAATGATATTTTCCGGTGGATTAAAGTATAAAAAAAATTTGGGGGTCTATCGAGTGCTCTGTCAAAGTACCATTCTGATCAAGTATTTAGTATGGGAGATATTTACGAAAAACACACTATATTTTGCCTGAAATGCATAATAGTTCTCTTTTTTATCACGTTTTAGATGTTTTGTCCATTAGCCATTTTGTATGTTAGGCATTTTGTCCATTAGGCATTATGTCTGTTAGGCATTTTGTCCGTGTTGAAGGATTAGGCATTTTGTCCTTAGGCATTCTGTCCTTAGGCATTATGTCATTAGGCATTCTGTCTGCTCACGTATTTATATATATATAACGGATTTTGAGCGAAGCGAAAAATCTATTTTTGGGTGATATGCCATGTCGTCCTGATGGAAGTTCCTTAAAGTAGCTTCCTAATGAATATACGTACTACAGTGATATTCCTAGAGAATTTTACCTTTAGGTATCCAGAATTCTAACTCCTGGCGCGAATATCCTTAAAATTTCTCCCAAGGTTGTCGCATAATATCAGCAGACGCATTCTTGACACGCCTCCATAGCAATCTGCACCCCAAACAGCGTTTTGGCTTCGAGGAGGATGTGGCAAAATGAAAGGGAGCCGTATAAAAGGCACTCCCCACTCTCGTAATACTATTGGGAATACAACAGCACCCTTCCCACGATGGCGGACATTCCTTGTAGCATTGAGCGTGGTGTTACAGATGCAGTACCACAGGAGGGAAACTGGGAAGATCTTTTCTTTTAGAAGAGATGGGTGGGTCCATCAGGACGCCATGGCCATCTCCCCCAAAAATAGATTTTTCGCTTCGCTCAGAATACGTTTTTCGGGCTCAAGCCATGTCGTCGTGATGGAAGCATACCAGAGCATTAGTGTATCTGTGGATTTTTAATCAGTGCCTTAACCTTATAGCAACCTTTTCTATGGTCATGGGGACCACGTGAGACAAGGGACGTTACCGGTATTCGTCAACATCACTAATCATAACCAATGTTAGTGCTTCCTGCCTCGTACAGGGAAGAGTAATTCTAGACAGTAGAAAAGGTATCTTGAGGTTAACATACATAGTATGACCAAACATAAGTACACACTGAATATACAAATAGTCTCAGAGTTGTATATTTTGCTAAAATAACATCAGTGTCTCTTATATCTAAAATTTGATGCATACAAATATATGAGGGATACTTACTTTGGTAAGTTGAAGAACTCTGGCATGTATAAATACAATTGTCTGGCGAGGGTGGACGCACTACATTCTAATAGACATTTATTACTAATAAATGACTAAAAGATGTTCAGTAAAACGAATGTAGTATGACAATGGGATTATACCTGTAACAAGTACAGAGACTATATTTTACTTCTTGAAGGAAGAAATGATGAGTGCCACTCTCAGACTGAAGAAAAATTATAAAACAATTTCTCTTCATAATTCCTGTACTGGTTACTTCTATCTGCACTGTGTACTTCGTACGCCAGCACTAGTGCTATCTGTATAATTCCACACCTGGGATTTTGAACAGAGCTAGTGTTATCATGGTAACACTTAATTAAAAGAAGTCACACCTAAGAAGGGTGACTACTTCTCCCTTTAATTGACAGTCCCAGTTAATTAGCTGTTCATCGTAGAATTAGACGGCAGGTTGAATATCCTACCTGGCGTCACCACATATTGCTTCAGATCATGGATTTATCTAGCATAGTGTACGTAGAAAACACTGGATGATTCTCATCCATTGCATGTGCGAAGACATGTGAGGTCCCAAACCATAAACTGTTTACCACAGTAATTAGGGGGCAGGTTTTAATACACTACCTGCCGCCACTACGAAGTATTTCAGTTCATGCACTTGTTTTGCATAATGTTTGTAAAACACTCTGGATGATTTCCATCCAGTGTATGAACGAAGGCTCTCAAAGTCCATATACTGAAAGAAGGTCAGTGATGAAGCAATCTTTCTCGGATCATGACCTGCGGGAGTACTGTCCAGATCCGCTCCACGAATAAAGTAGGTGAGCTTCGCCCTTAGTTGTTTTACGGATAAATTTGATCCAGAAGTTTCTCCTTTAAAGAGCTGTCCTCCTCTGAAGTCTGAAGTTCTACGAAGATAGACCTTCAGAAACTCTACAGGACATAGAGAGACAACTTCCTTCGGAGGGCAGATTCTCCAGGGACCGCACCTCTTAGTGGGTAGCTTGATTTTAGCGAGAAAGGATGGATCAGGAAATAGATTCAGTTCTCCCACTTCCGTGAACTAAATGTGACCCTCATCTCTGGATAGGGCCACTATTTCACTAACTCTAGCCCCGGAGGCAATAGCAAACAGAAAAAAAACCTTTTGGGTTAGATCCTTAAGAGAACAATCTTCATTGTTCAAAGATGAGGCATAATGTAAGACCTTATCTAAAGACCAAGCCTATATCACCGAAACTCTAACAATACGATCGACACAGAAAAAGGGGGAAACAAAAGTTATGTACATTATCGAAACTTTACAAGAACAATTGCCTAAATAGCTGAATAATTAAAATAATTAAATAAAGCTATTAAAAACTGGAAGTCGTTCTCCTATCTAAATAACACATGCCTAACGAACGACGGCGCCATGGCGCCTCCAGTAACTGGCCTAGCTCTTAAACACAATAAAATACTCTAATTTCATTGTGAAACAGGAGCTAAAAAAATACTCATAGTAAAGACCTGATACTAAACTTTCCAGAGACGGAAGAAGATGGAGAAAGCATAATAATAATCCTGTAGAACGATCGAAAAGTTAGATCACCAGGAAATATCACCGAGCGAGATCGCTACAAAAAAAGGAATGTCCGCCATCTTGGGAATGGTGCTGTTGTATTCCCAATAGTATTACGAGAGCGGGGAGTGCCTTTGGACGGCTCCCTTTTATTTTGCCACATATTCCTCGAAGCCAAAACGCTGTTTAGGGTGCAGATTGCTATGGAGGCGTGTCAAAAATAGGTCCGCTGATATTATGCGATATCATTGGGAGGAATTTTAAGGATATTCACACCATGAGTAAGAATTCTGGATACCTAAAGGTAAAATTCTCTGGGAATATCACTGTAGTACATATATCCCTTAGGAAGCTACTTTAAGGAAATTCCATTACGACGACATGGCTTGAGCCCAATATATATATATATATATATATATATATATATATATATATATATATATATATATATATATATATATATATATATATATATATATATAGATATACATACACACACACACACACATATATATATATATATATATATATATATATATATATATATATATATATATATATATAAATATATATATATATATATAGCCTCCTGGTTGATACAGTGGTAACGCGATTGCCTAGCATTCGCAAGGCAGCAGATGGATCCCTGCCTAGCTCCGTGAGTTTAAGCTGTTTACTGGGGAGGCCACCGCTGTGGTTAGGCACCACAGTGGGGTGTTGTGCTTGCATGGCTGAGGTTCTGGTGAGCGTCAATATATATATATATATATATATATATATATATATATATATATATATATATATATTTATATATATACATATATATATATATATATATATATATATATATATATATATACATACAAATATATGAATATATATATATATATATATATATATATATATATATATATATATATATATATATATATATATATATATATATATATGTATATATATATATATATATATATATATATAACATAAATATTTATATTTATATATATATATATATATATATATATATATATATTCATATATATATTCATATATATATATATATATATATATATATATATATATATATATATGCATATATATATACATATATATTTATATATATATATATATATATATATATATATATATATATATATATATCACCGCTATCATCATCATCATCACCCGTTCTGGTCCACTACAAAATAAAGGCCTCAGACATGTCCTCCTACGTGCGTCTGTTTATAGTCTTTCTGTGCCAGTCCACGCCTGCAAACTTCCTTAGTTCGATAACCATCGTCTTATTTTCATTCCTCTGCTTCTTTAACAATCTCTAAGGACCCCTTTTGTTATTCCTAATGACCAATTTTTTTTCTCAAGTTTCTATCCTCGGTGTCGTCCCTATTGCTGCACGGGTCGGAACTTTCCTTATTTCCTTCCGAGGATGAGCGCTCTGGCTCAAATCTATAAGGTTGAATACTGTCCGGACTTTCAGCTGTCCAAATTTCTATTTTCGTCATCTGTATCGGTGAAATCAAAGCTAACTTCTTCAGTATCGCTCTAAGTTTCCAATGTGTTCGTCATTGCCAGTGAAATCAGGTGTTCTTGGTATGATGTCACGCGGCTGTTCAATTGGCCTCCAAGCGGCGCTGCGAACGCGGGAAATTTCAAGGGCTGGGCATAAACAAATAAGGACCGATTATAGCCGTGACAAGGTTTTCAAAAACCCATGGTTAATTTATTTAGATACTTCCAAGCATTTTAATGTAAAATAACACGGGTTTTATGGCCACTGCGTGATGCCTTTGAAAAAAAATGGTAAAAATCCTGGCATTTATGTTGCCAGATATTTACTGTCTGAAAAACCGCTATATTGACGTAAAGGAGTGATATTACAGTCACCAACCCGTAAAAGATAATAACAAAGTAGGGTAGACATTAACGTCACCTGTATTTTACTGAAATACGGCTGAGAACTATATTTTTACGGTGAATTTCCGATTAAAATTACGTTTTTTTTATTTAAGTGTGGCTAAAAATACAATTATCCATTGAAACGCAAAAAAGTCACAGAATTTTTTTTTTTTTCAGATTGGAATATGTTCAGTATTGTTACAATTACTGTATTGAAATACATGAACATCTCGATATAAAGGCTATTTTTCACTAATATTTTCTCTATGTATGAAATACCCCTTGCAAACCCCATATCAGTAAAAAATAAAAGAAATGAATCAGGCGGAACAAGACTATTATCTTTCGTCACATTAAGCATCGAATTCATCATTTTTATTTTTACAAAGAAGGAAGGCTATAACTCTCGGAAATCAGAATAGACAGAAATTCTTAGCTCAGCAATAAAAGAGAAATATAACCCAGAGACCGGAGTTATATTGCAAGCAATCTTCGTACAAAAGAACCCCATTAAAAGGTTGTGGTGGCCTTTTGGAAACGTCCCTACATGGCGATCAACTGGACTAAGGTTTGAGTCATGCTCCAGCTCATTAGTTTCTTGTAGTATGTACTACATCACTGCCCTTGTGAGTTAAGGATGGAAGGTTTGGGTGAGCCTATAGGTTTACCTGCTGAATCATCAGCAGTCCCTGGCCCTGGTTTGAGTGGAGAGGAGACTTGAGCGCTAATCATGTGTATACAGTATGTGGTCAGTCTCAAATGCATTGTCCTGCTAGCTAAGGCATTGACACTCCCTTGCCTCTGCTATTTATGAGCGGATTTTAAACCTATAAATTGTACAAATTTCTAAAAATATAAGTTGGACAGTAATTGTGAAACTATTATAGTAATCATAAGAAATGCCAAGAACAGTACACATTGTAAATAAGTTGTTGTGGCTTTGTCAAAAAAAAAAAAAAAAAAAAAAATATATATATATATATATATATATATATATATATATATATATATATATATATATATATATATATATATATATATATATATATATATATATATATATATATATATATATATAAACCTGCTATTTACATAGATTCAAAAAGCCAAAGCAGGTATATCATTCTAAAATTGCTGTGACAAGTTTAACAATGAACAATCCGTTTTGTCAGAAATATGGTAAAATATATTGGAAAATTAGTATACAAATGATTCCTCAAAAATCCATAAAAAACTATCAAAAGCCTGGTTCAAGAAAGACATCAAGAACAACGAGAAATTACAGCAGACTCAAATTCTTTTTCCCTTTTAACTCAGTATTTCGTATCTGCTTTACCTCCTCTTTCTTTTCGCTTCTTTTCCCATCCTCCTGGATTTTCTCCCTCCAGTTTTAACCCTATTCTTTTCCAGTTCCTTTCTATCACCCTTGCCCCACTTCTCCTTTTATCGGAGGATTTCAGCTTCCACATTTTCGCTTCATTTCTCCCCCGGCCTTTCTTCCCTCCCTATACACACAGTCCTGAGGTTGGACTTTCTTTTTACCTCCGTTTGTTGGTCACCAGCTTTTATTCTCCTCTCGCTTTGTGTCAGATGTTCATATAGTTTCTCTCGAATATGACACTGCTCGAGAGAACCCGTGTCTGATTGTCAGGAAAGAAGAGTTATGAGACCGTAGCATCAGACTCGTCATTATTAAAAAGAATAAAATATATATGACAATCAGCTGTAGTGGGTCGAAGCATTACCTGAATAATAGCCATAGTTCTAGCAACCTCATCCGAAACCCACAGACAAAATGTGACAAAATACATGCGTTCTAATACATTAGCACCTAGACTACTTTTGCTGCTACTAAAACTGAAATTGATGTTTCTGACAATTACATTTTGGTGTTGCTGTTATAATTTATCCTTAAAAATTTGGTAGAAAGCTTACAAGTTACCCATTTATTTATATAGTTCTTTTATAGTTATTCATAACAATGATGATACAATTACTAAGGTCTTACCCTCAAGGAGAAAGAATCCTAAAGTAGAGAAAAATATGAAACAGAATAGAAAAATAATAAGAGGATTAACAGTTACATTAAGATTATATCTTACTATTTCCTTAGAGTTTTAAATCACCTCCTAGCTAGAGTTATATAATGGAGTAAATAACAACTCTAAAACTTTACTTCTTTAATAACATTTCACTGCGGCATATTGTTTTATGTGAAGGAAACGGAAGGAAGACAATGAAAGAACACTAAATAAAATATAATTATTTTGTTCACTTTTGTTTGTGTATCAATGTTTTTATATCAAAAGAAAGGTGTTATATTTTAGAATATTCACGACACTAGACATAAAGTACTCCTGTTGCATTTGCTATTACTAAACTGATTAAAACTATTAAAATGTAGAATGATTCTTCAATCATACCCAAGGTAAAGCGTTACTTTTAAAGAACGCTCCCATAAGTCAGAAACTCTTAAGGCTTTTCGGATTTTATAGAGCACCAGCTTTGTTATTTAATTCTTCAACTACCTAAATTCCATTCACGTAAGCAACATTACGATATTGCATAATCACTTTCTATGCGCCAGTCATCGAATATGATTTTCTTTCTTGTGCTTAAATTGCACCTGCTTTAATGACATCTTATCTAAAAAAAAAAAAGAAAGAAAAAAAAGTCAGAGAACATGCTCAAATAATACATTCTTTATCGATTCCGTTTTCTCTTATTAAATTAAACTTAAGTAATCAATTTTTATTATTAATGTGATGAACCATAAAAAAAACTACTCAAACACACACACACACACACACACACACATATATATATATATATATATATATATATATATATATATATATATATATATATATATATATATATATATATATATATATATATGTACATATATATATATATATATATATATATATATATATATATATGTACATATATATATATATATATATATATATGTGTGTGTGTATATATATATATATATATATATATATATATATATATATATATATATATATATGTGTGTGTGTATATATATATATATATATATATATATATATATATGTGTGTATATATATATATATATATATATATATATGTGTGTGTGTATATATATATATATATATATATATATATATATATATATATATATGTGTGTGTGTATATATATATATATATATATATATATATATATATATATATATATGTGTGTGTGTATATATATATATATATATATATATATATATATATATATATGTGTGTGTGTATATATATATATATATATATATATATATATATATATATATATATATATATATATATATATATATATATATATATATATATATATATATATATATATATATATATATATATATTATCTGTCTGCATTAAAACCAAAGATGTAAACTGACAATTTGATACAAGCCTAGTTCTATGATAAACATCTTGTTATAATAATAATAATAATAATAATAATAATAATAATAATAATAATAATAATAATAATAATGATAATAAAAATAATAATAATAATAATAATAATAATAATAATAATAATAATAATAATTCAGTTACTTCAAAAGTACTAACAGCAATATTCCAATCTTAATCATTTCATCATAGAAGCGTTGCTTTCCATAGTTGTGTTGAATAAATTTTTCATACGTAACACATGAAATTACATTAAGATTAATGTTACATATTTGTTTTTTAACGATTTCTCAAAGTGACGTTGTCTGGGTATGGTAAATAGCGAACCGAAAAATAAGCCAAAATACCCTACCAAGTAAAAAAAAAAAGAAAAAAAAAGTATTTTCATAAGAAAAAGGCAAATTCCAGTCGCCTGAAACAGAGTTAAGACATTCAAAACAGAATTGGTGTCCATAGGGCCACGAAATATTGCAAATTTTAAAAGCTGAGTGGACGTTTTGTGATGTATTCAATGTTTAGCGGTTTTCTTGTTTCAATATTTTATCAAATGTTATAGCAGAGTCTTCCATAAGGGATCTTTTTATAAAGATAACCATTTCTGGTTCTAGAACCCATGGGATAACATAAATACTCTGGGAAATTAAACTAAAATCTTATTTTTTGATGTTCTTAATATTTTCAGAGATTACATGTCGACTTCCAATTGAAGACTTGAAGATATCAAACACATTCGTAATATATGACTTTTGTGCGTCACTTTCCTCTTACTGAATCACCTCTTACAAAAACCTGCATTTGAGAGCTACTTAGAATAATAAAACAAATACTTCCCACAAAACTAGCAGGACTGAATTTATAAAATTTAAGGCAACTGTTCAGTCTTTATCGTCATAGATTTAATAAGGCTATACAGTAATATAAATCCTAAGTCAAAACAATATTAAAAATATGCATAGTCACACAATCAAGCATTGAATGCCATTACAGTGATAACTTCTGGTCACAGTGCTATTTCCATGCACGTGACCTGAATAAATCTCTTCTACAAATTCATGGGCATGCTGTCACCCTAAAATGCATGCTTCCACAAGGAGTGCTTATTGACCAGGTTAAAAAGATTAATTAATTTTCTAATTTTTCTGTATACATACTCCCATTGGCATTTAAATTAACAGGTACATCAATCTATTTCTCCCCTATTCCAAGAGGAGAGTCTATCAACAAGCCTCACTCTTCTTTTCCTTCCTTCCTTTTATTATCTTTTTTTCTTTTATCTCTTGTGGGCTCTTGACAGATCTCTATAAAACTGGTACTTATAGACATCACTAGCGATTGATCCCAAAAATATTTGATTGGA
>NC_090730.1:37724410-37729410 GCF_036898095.1 Palaemon carinicauda
TTCCCTTGGGAGTTGCAACGCCTTCCTTGCTTTGGTGCTCTGGAAGCTGGCAGGTATTATACTACTGCGCTGGCCCTTTCCCTTAGATCTCCCTTAGGCTAAGACAGAGTTCTTGGCTGCGGGTGATCTGTCACTAAAGCAAGGTTGGCAGGACCCTCTTGTCCCTCCCCCTCTATCTCCGTAATGGCCTAGCCATTACTGTACTGTACCTTGCCGGCCGGCAGAGCTGGCCGGCAGGGGTATTACTGTACCATATGTCATTCTACTTCTGGACCTAGTATAGGTTGGGATATGGATTGACTAAGCCCATTGCCGGCCGGCAGAGACGCTGGACGGCAAGGGTCTTATGTTTTCGAGTGCTGCCCGGACCTCTCTTGGTCCCTCATCCATGCCTGCCGGCAGAGCCGGACGGCATTGGTCAAGGAAGCCTGAATTAAGTTTCTCCCCTTCCTTATATGCACTCTTTCGGTTGCCGGGCTTGGGGGGTTGTGTACACTCTTATCCCGGCATCCATTCTATTTTCTTCTAGTGCTGTACCTGTCCCGGCAGCCGGCCTATGAGGCCGGCAGCCGGGCAGGTGTAGTCTTCTGGTTCTTTTGCTGCCGGCTGGCATCGGTCTTGTACCTTTGCCGGCCGGCTTATGTCAGTCCTTGTCTGCCGGTCACCAAGAGTGTGGCCGGCAGCTGGGTACTACCTTGTGTAGTTGCTGGCCGGCAATCATTGCCGGCCAACACTGGCTGTTGCTGGCCGGCAGCTGCTGCCGCCGGCACAGGCATTTGAACCAGAAGGCTGCCGCCCTATAGCTGTTAAGTAGTATACTTTAAAGCTAATTGTGGTGTGTGCCGGCCGGCAAAGGCAGGCCGGCACACATCCTCCTATACTGTACTAGTATTCTTCTGTATAGCATATACAGTAAGAAGAAAACTATAGTAAAAGTTTAGGTACAGCACTGTATCTTCTAACACTATTGTGTTTTCTTACACAGCCCTTTGCTGTTGCCCTCAGACAGGAAGCAGAGTTCTTCCCCGTCTATTATCCAGGATTTTTAAAATCATTGCCTAGGTGTGAGCTCCACCTGTTTCCTCTGGAAACCTTGCATTGGTTACTCTAGTAGAGATAAACCATTTTGATTTTATTATCTGGAAGGCTGCAACAATGGGTTGTGAGGGAAACACAAGTGTGTGTCTTTCATTTATGAATTGTTATGCTATACTATGCATATCCAGTGATACATAGTTCACTTGATACTCATGGAAATTTCTTCTCTTTACAGAAGGACACTCCGAAGTCGGGAAGTGCTTTCTGCAATGTCAGCAACAAGAACCTCTGCGGACATGAGTTTTGTAGGAGACACGCAGCATACGCTGTCTCCAAGGATGATCTCCGGTATTGGGACCCTCAGGTATGTACTGTGTGCACTAACCTGATTAATGAGACATTTAAATAGCTAGGAAGAAACTTCGTACCTGGGTAAGGGGCTTCCAAAAGTACACTTCTGGCCCTTATCTTCCAAGTGAGAAGATGAGGGCGTATCTTTTCCCTAAGGCATCAACTGATGCAGTGATTCCCCAGCCTCAAGAGGAGATCCCCTAAGTTCAGATCCAGGTGGATGCTGAAGTCGCGGTCGCGATGCAAGACATCCAGCTAAATGACAGGATATCTGATGTGGACGGGTGTCAGGAGGAAGACCTCCTTGCAAAAGCCCAGGATGAAGTTCAAGTCCCTCTACATCGGCCGGTCTCCCAGTAGAGCTGGGACAGGCCCTCTCTTCTATTGTTGGAATGATCCAACAAATGCAGAAGGAGAATCAGGAGAAGGCGGCTGCAATGGAACTGCGAATGCAGTGCCTTGCAGAATCACATGGGCCCCAGAAAAGCTCAATGTGAAAGACCTTCCTTTGTGCTCGGATGCTAACCCGTGGAGGTATGCTGAGCACATGTCGATGACGACTGGAAAGATCGTCATCTCGGATATGCTGGGCTCAGTTCCCCTGGAGGGTGGAATTCTGGCCCAGCAAGGCACCATATTCGGACTGTTATGTCCGGCTGAGGAAGGAACCAGCTTCAAAGGAGGAGGCAGAGCCGAAGGAGGTCATAGTGATGACCATGCTAAGGCTCAAGCTCTACTTTCATCTTCGATGAAAGAGAGGGGCTTCTCTAACTCAAAGGTAGCTGCATTGAATAGGAAGCTCCCTTCCTTTGTGTCCTAGCCTACTAGAGCCTTCCCCCTTTTTACAGAAAGGGTTTCTGGCTGTACTAAAAGCAATCGAGGCCGGCAAGTCTTGCCCCTCCCTAGAGGAGTGTAAACCCTTGTCGCTGGCCCTGCCTATGGACCACAAAGATTGGAAGGACGTCCATCTTACGTTCTAAGTGGGAAAGTTGGAGGCTGATATTGCCGGACGTCAGTTCGGCAAGGACCTTCCTAAGCTGTCTGACTTTCTTTTGCGAAGTGAGTTCGATACAAAAGAAAGACTGACTGCCTTAATGTCTCTTCAGACTACTCTCGAGACGATGGCAAGTGACCCCAAGGTCCATGAAATGTTCATGGTAGTGGCCAAGCCTCATCTGGCCACAGTGACGAAGGACCTTTATGGCTTCGTCAAGGCAAGGAGAGCTTGTAGGGAGTTCGTGTTTACCTCGGCTACAGTGAAGCACGAACTAAAGAAACTAATCTCCTCCAACATTTGGGGAAAAGACCTTTTTCCCTACCGACTTGGTCAAAGAAGTTTTTGATAAAGCCACCTTGGAGAATAGAAACCTTCTCCAGAAGTGGGACCTGGCTATCAAAAGAAAGTCTTCCCCGGATGAGGGTCCTCAACCAAAGAGGAAGACTATGTGGACTAGGCTACCGTCTCGGCCAGCCAAGCCTCTTAGACAGCAACAGCAACTGCAATTGCCATTGCCCCCAGTGCCCCAGATCGTGGCACAAACCCCGACCACCTTTCAGTGGGTACCCCAGGCCGTGTCGACACAGTCCACGGCTTTCACCCCAGCGTTCGAAGGGCAGTCTACTTCCTTCCGAGCAAAGCCTAGAGGAGCAGCCAGAGGCTCGTCTAGACGCCCCTCAAGGGGAAGGGGATTCAGGGGTGGTCGTGGTCAGGAAGGCAAGACCTCAGGACGGCAGTCCAAGTGAGGTCATACCGGTAGGAGGGAGACTTCTGAAATTTCGGGATCGGTGGACCTTCGATCCCTGGGCCCACAGCCTACTCAAGAATGGATTGGGCGGGAGCTGGTACAGCACTCCACCCCCGTACCTTCGGTTTTTCCAACACTCCACCCCCGTTATGGAGGAGTACGTTCAAGAACGGTTGGAGAAAAAGGGTGAAGCCCATCAATTTCTAAGGGAGGCTGTTTTGTGTTCCCAAGAAAGACTCGGAAAAGCTCAGAGTCATTCTGGACTTGTCGCCATTTAACAAGTTCATAGTGAATTGCAAATTCAAAATGCTAACACTGCAACACATAAGGACCTTACTGCCCAAGAGGGCATATTCCGTCTCTATAGACTTGTCAGATGCCTACTGGCACATTCCAATTAGCCATCGACTCTCCCCCTACCTAGGGTTCAGGCTACAGCGAAGACTATACGCCTTCGGAGCCATGCCATTCGGGCTAAACATAGCCCGAAGGATTTTTACGAAGCTTGCGAGCGTAGCTCTCAAACAATTTCGCCTAAAGGGAATTCAGGTAGTAGCCTACCTGGACGACTGGTTGGTGTGGGCAGCATCCGAGACAGAATGCTTGCAAGCTTCCAGTCAGTGATCCAGTTCCTAGAGTACCTAGGCTTCAAGATCAACAGAAAAAGTCTCGACTTTCTCCATCTCAAAAGTTCCAGTGGCTAAGATCCACTGGGACCTTTTGTCACACCGTTTCTCCACCCCAGCGAAGAAAAGGAAGGAGATAGCGGGTTCTGTCAAGAGACTTCAAGATTCCGAAAGGATATCAAGACACGAGCAGGAGAGAGTACTGCGCTCTCTCCAGTTTGCTTCGGTGACAGACCCAGTGCTAAGAGCACAGCTAAAGGATGCAATTGGAGTTTGGAGAAGTTATGCATCAAACGCGTGAAGAGATCTGAGAAGACCAGCCGCTTCGGCTAAGTACTCTTCTCAGGCCTTGGTCCCAAGCCAGACATCTAAAGAAGTCAGGTTCTTCTTCAGCCACCTCCCCCGTCGGTGACGATTCACTCAGACGCCTCAAAGGAGGGATGGGGAGGTCACTCTCATCGGAAAAAAGTCCAGGGGACTTGGTCCAGGCTATTCAAGACCTTTCTCATAAAACTTTCTAGAAGCTAGGGCAGTGCTCCTTACCTTAAAGAAAGTCTCCCCGTGTCATTCGTTCCACATAAAGTGGTAATAGACAGCGAGGTAGTTGTAAGATACTTGAATTGACAAGGATCGAGGTCACCACCTCTCAACCAGGTGATGTTGGCCGTCTTCCGATTGGCGGAAAAGAAGAAGTGGTACCTGTCGGCAGTTCACCTTCATGGAGTCCGCAATGTGACAGCGGACGCTCTATCCAGGTTCACACCGATAGAGTCGGAATGGTCCTTAGACGCAGGATCATTCTCCTTCATTCTGAATCAGTCCCAGAACTGCAGATAGACCTCTTTGCGACGAAAGACAACAAGAAGTTGCCCCTGTACGTGCCCCGTACGAGGACCCCTTAGCGGAAGCAGTGGACGCGATGTCCCTCGACTGGAACAGATGGTCCAAGATTTATCTGTTCCCTCCTCACAACCTTCTGTTGAGGGTCCTCAACAAACTGAGATCCTTCAAAGGGTAGCGGCAATAGTGGCCCACAAGTGGCCGAACAGCGTGTGGTTCCTCCTGGCATTGGAACTGTAGTTGAAGTTTGTACCACTACCAGATCCAGTTCTGACCCAGCGAGTCCAGAAGTCAACTGTCTGCGCTTCATTACAGAAAACCCGGACCCTGCAGTTCATGATTTTCTCTCCCTAGCGGTGAGAAAGCGTTTCGGGATTTCGAAAGCCAGTATAGACTTCAT
>NC_090730.1:37737632-37762632 GCF_036898095.1 Palaemon carinicauda
ACAACTTTGCTGATAATGGCGATGCGCCAACCTTTCTCTTCACGCATTTTGGACTATATATTTTTTTTACAAATAATTCCTTCTAGAAGTAGCATATAATGCTAAGACCAACCCATTGAAAACTGATGAAATATTGAACAATTCCCTTAGCATATAATATATATATAGAACGATAGTAGCCTAGATAGAACTATTAATGATTCCCTTAGTCAAACTGAAAAAAAGGGAAAGAACCTTTAATTTTGTATTATCCATCAGTGATCCATCCCATTTCACAACTTCTCATTATCATCTTGATAAGAAAGATAACGATGACATGACGAGATAAAGGAAGATAGAACCTTCATATTTCTTATTATTCGTTTTTTTCTTCGAGAGACCATATCCACTATAGATTTATAATAACTTTTTTTTATTTAATATATTTATATATATAAATATATATATATATATATATATATATATATATATATTATATATATATATATATATATATATATATAATAATATATATATATATATATATATATATATATATATATGTATATATATATAAAACCTCAGCTGCCTAACTTCTTTTATTTCTCCACTTTATATCCTTATAGTAAGCTGAAACTCTATATCTAAATTATCTTTTAATTCTGATTTTTGGTACGAATCGCCCACCATAAAAAAAAAAAAAAATATCCAGAATTCTATCGAAAAAGTTTCTCATCCGAAGCTATTATAATTGAAATACAAAATACGGTGACACATTGATACTAGGGTCTATATGTTCGTTCTTTCGTGTCCATGATTTTAAAAGATGCTTCGCGTTTGGTATGTAAAATTGAAGCCTTATCCAGCAAAATATGCTTTTTGGATTGCATAGGGGATAAATTTCAATCTCTCTCTCTCTCTCTCTCTCTCTCTCTCTCTCTCTCTCTCTCTCTCCTCTCTCTCTCTCTCTCTCTCTCTCTCTCTTTCGATTCAGAAATCATAAGGGGAACATCGGGATATTAATTTAGATATGACATCTGGTTTTTTCACTCATTATAAAAGTCTGAGACTGAGAAATGTGACCATATATTGTTTTTTTTTTAATATCTCGAGTGTGTCAGAAGAAATTGATTAATGCTGAACAATAAATATATATATATATATATATATATATATATATATATATATATATATATATATATATATATATATATATGTATATATATATATATATATATATATATATATATATTATATATATATATATATATATATATATATATAATATATATATATATATATATATTAATGGGAATTATTGTAAGCGCCTATATTTATATGAAAGCACAAGTAACCATAGACGAAAGTGATGACATGTAAGGAGTAAAAGTATTTAATGAAAAACTTACATATTGAAAATAAAGTAGAGTATCAGAGGGTATTTCAAAGGTCAATATCCACGATTATGAATAAATCAGACGAAAAAATCCTGACACAGTAAAAATAACGTAATAATCTCTACAACGCAAAAAAAAAAAAAAAAAATGAAAATTGAACGGAGAGATCAGGTGACTCAGCGAAGGGACCATAATAAGGGTTTCCACAATGCAAAATGAAGAACGCACCAAGAGAGAGAGATATTGAATACCACTGAAGTGGGCCGAGGGTCTCCCAGGAATTAAGAACACAAACTCGATATTATGTATAAATTTTGCGTGGTAAAACCTTTGTCTCTATTTCCATCTCCCTGGAAAATAAGCCCCTAAGTCAGCCCTACGTCATCGTTTGTGGCCGACTCGATCTGATGAATATATTGAAAGAAAGAAGGCTGATGCTTCTTATCGCTGGACTGTTTTGGATTTTGGAGTCGTTGGATTGCAGTGGACAGAAACTGACAAACCGAGACAAGGAAAAAACAAATGTGAATACACAAACTGTAAGATATAGATAGAGAGAGTCAATGGTAAAATAAAAAAAAAAAAAAAGTTATTGATACAAGGCGAAGAAAAACAAAGAAAGACATGCAGACAATAATGGGTTAGGACTAATGAGATGCAAAAACTACAAGACATACAAATATACAGTTACTGTAACAGAAAATAAAAAAAAGCCAAACAAAAGCAAGTAACTATAAGTTTATAGTTAGAGAAAGGGAGAACCGCACACAGAATAACGTGAGGGAAAGAAATGGCCAAGTATAACAAGAGAGAGATAAGGAAAGAGACATTATTTAGAACCCTTGCATGACTGAATGGATCTCGAGTATTATTTGGCGATTTGGGGAATTTTTTATGTGTTATCTTCTACAAAATAGACTGCGAAATTTGCTAAAAACCGAAGAGACACTCGTTCACTACTTCGTAAATAGGATATTCAGGGGTACAAGCTTTTGAGGTGCAAATTACGTACCGCGGGAAGAATAGCCCATCAAGAGGAGGGAATCATACATGGATAGGAGGAGTGACATGTCAGTTGAATGAATCATATGTGGATAGGAAGAAGGACACATGAGATGTATGAATCTTATGTGGATAGGAGGAATGACACGTGAGATGTATGAATCATATGGTGATAGGAGGAAGGACACGTTATGTGAATGAATCATATGTGGATAAGAGGAATGACACGTGAGATGTAAGAATCATATAGGGATAGGAGGAAGGACACATCAGGTGAATGAAACATATGTGGAAAAGAGGAATGACACGTGAGATGTATGAATCATGCGTGGATAGGAGGAAGGACTCATCAAGAGAATGAATCATATGTGGTAGGAGGAAGGACATGTGAGATGTATGAATCGTATGGGGATCGGAGGAGAGACACATTAGGTGAATGAATCATATGTGAATAGGAGGAATGACACGTGCGATGTATGAATCATATGTGGTAAGAGAAAGGACACATCAGTTGAATGAATCGTATGTGGATAGGAGAAATGACACGTGAGATTTATGAATCATATGGTGATACAAGGAAGGATACGTCAGTTGGATGAATCATATGTGGATAGGAGGAATGACACGTAAGATGTATGAATCATATGGGGATAGGAGAAAGGACATATCATGTGAATGAATCATATATGGATAGGAGGAATGCCACGAGAGATGTATGAATCATATGGGGATAGGAGAAAGGACACGTCATTTGAATGAATCATATGTGGATAGGAGGAATGACACATGAGATTTATGAATCATAGGGGATAGGAGGAAGGACACGTCATGTGAATGAATCATATGTGGATAAGAGGAATGACATGTGAGATGTATGAATCACACGTTGATAGAAGGAATTACACATCAGTTGAATGAATCTAATGTGTATAGGAGGAAGGACACGTCAAGTGTATGAATCCTATGGGGATAGGAGGAAAGACACGCCAGGTATATGAATCATATGTGGATAGGTGGAATGACATATGAGATGTATGAATCATATGTGGATCAGAGGAAGGACACGTCAGTTTAATTAATAATATGTGGATAGGAGGAATGACACGTTAGATGTATGAATTATATGGGGACAGGAAGAAAGACACGTCATTTGTATGAATCATATGTGGAAAAGAGGAATGACATGTGAGATGTAAGAATCACACGCTAATAAAAAGGAAGGACACATCAGTTGAATGAATTATATGTGAATAGGAGGAGGGACACATGAGGTGTATGAATCATATGGGGATATAAGGAAGGACACACCAGGTATAGAATAATATGTGGATAGGAGGAATGACATATGAGATGTATGAATCATACGTGGATCAGAGGAAGGACACTTCAGTTAAATGAATCATATGTGGTTAGGAAGAATGACACGTGATATGTATGAATCATATGGGGATAGGAGGAAGGACACGTCATGTGAATGAATCATATGTGGATAGGAGGAATGACACATGAGATGTATGAATCACATGAGGATAGGAGGAAGGACACGTCAGTGTAATGAATCATATGTCGATAGGAGGAAGAACATGTGAAGTGTAACAATCATATGGGGATAAGAGGAAGGACACGCCAGGTATATGAATCATATGTGGATAGGAGAAATGACACGTGAGATGTATGAATCATATGTGGTTCAGAGGAAGGACATGTCAGTTGAATGAATCATATGTGGATAGGAGGAATGACACGTGAGATGTATGAATCATATGGATATAGGAGGAATGACGCGCCAGGTGAATGAATCTTATGTGGATAGAAAGAATGACACGTGACATATATGAATCATATGGGGATAGGAGGAATGACACGTGATATATATGAATCATATGGGGATAGGAGGAAAGACACGTGATATATATGAATCATATGGGGATAGGAAGAAGGACAAATCAGGTGAATGAATCAAATGTGTATACGAGAAATGACTCATAAGATGTATGAATCATATGAAGATAGGAGGAAGGACGAGTCAAGTGAATGAATCACGTGTGGGTAGAAGGAATGACACATGAGATGTATGAATCATATGGGGATAGGAGGAACGACACGTTAGATGTGTGAATCATATGGGTATAGGAGGAAGGACACATCAGGTGAATGAATCATATATAGATAAGAGGAATGACACATGTGATATATGAATCATATGGGGATAGTAGGAAAGACACGTGAGATACATGAATCATATGGGAATAGTATGAAGGACACATTAGGTGAATAAATCATATGTGGATAGGAGGAATGACATCTAGAATGTATGAATCATATGGGGATAGGAAGATTGACGTGTGAGATGTATGAATCATATGTGGATAGGAGGAAGGACACTTCCATTGAATGAATCATATGTGGATAGGAGAAATGACACATGATATATATGAATCATATGGGTATAGGAGGAATGACACATCCTTTGAAAGAATTATATATGGATAGGATCAATGCCACGTGAGATGTATAAATCTTATGGTATTGGAGGAATGACACATCTGGTGAATGAATCATATGTCGATAGGAGGAATGAGACATAAGATGTATGAATCATATGTGGATAGGAGGAAGGACAGGTACGTTGAATGGATCATATATGGATAAGAGGAATGACATCTGAGATGTATGAATCATATGGGGATAGGAGGAAGGACACGTCAGGTGAATAAATCATACGTGGATAGGAGGAGAGACACTTGAGATGTATGAATCATACGTGGATAGGTGGAATGATACTTGAGATATATGTATAATATAGGAATAGGAGAAAGGACAGGTCAGGTGAATAAATCATATGTGGATAGGAGTAATGACACGTAAGATGTATGAATCATATGGGGATAGAAAAAAGGACATGTCAGTTAAATGAATCATATGTGGATAGGAGGAATGACTCATCAAGAGAATGAATCATATGTGGATAGGAGGAAGGACATGTGAGATGTATGAATCGTATGGGGATCGGAGGTGAGACACATTAGGTGAATGAATCATATGTGCATAGGAGGAATGACACTTGCGATGTATGAATCATATGTGGTAGGAGAAAGGACACATCGGTTGAATGAATTGTATATAGATAGGAGAAATGACACGTGATATTTATGAATCATATGGGGATAGAAGGAAGGATACGTCAGTTGAATGAATCATATGTGGATAGGAGGAATGACACGTGAGATGTATGAATCATATGGGGACAGGAGGAAGGACATGTCATTTGAATGAATCATATGTGGATAAGAGGAATGACATGTGAGATGTATGAATCATATGGAGATAGAAGGTAGGACACGTCATTTTTTATGAATCATATGTGGATAGGAGGAATGACATGTGAGATATATGAATTATATGTTAATAGAAGGAAGGACACGTCAGTTGAATGAATCATATATCGAGAGGAGGAAGGACACGTGAAGTGTATGAATCATATGGGGATAGGAGGAAGGACACACCAGGTATAAGAATCATATGGGGATAGGAGGAATGACATGTGAGATGTATGAATCATACGTAGATCAGAGGAAGGACACTTTACTTGAATGAATCTTATGTGGAAAGGAGGAATAACACGTGAGATGTATGAATCATATGGGGATAGGAAAAAGGACACGTCAAATGAATGAATCATATATCGATAGGAGGAATACCACGAGATATGTATGAATGTTATGGGGATAGGAGAAAGGACACGTCAATTGAATGAAACATATGTGGATAGGAGGAATGACACATGAGATTTATGAATCATATGGGATAGGAGGAAGGACACGTCATGTGAATGAATCATATGTGGATAAGAGGAATGATATGTGAGATATATGAATCAAACATTGATAGAAGGAATTACACATCAGTTGAATGAATCTAATGTGGATAGGAGGAAGGACACGTCAGGTATATGAATCATATGGGGATAGGAGGAAGGACAAGCTAGGTATATGAATCATATGTGGATAGGAGGAATGACATGTGAGATGTAGGAATCATATGTGGATCAGAGGAAGGACACGTCAGTTGAATTAATAATATGTGGATAGGAGGAATGACACATTAGATGTATGAATTATATGGGGACAGGAAGAAAGACACGTCATTTGAATGAATCATATGTGGATAAGAGGAATGACATGTGAGAGGTATGAATCACACGCTGATAGAAGGAAGGACACATCAGTTGAATGAATCATATGTGAATAGGAGGAAGGACACATGATATGTATGAATCATATGGGGATATAAAGAAGGACACACCAGGTATAGAATTATATGTGGATAGGAGGAATGACATATGAGATGTATGAATCATACGTGGATCAGAGGAAGGACATGTCAGTTGAATGAATCATATGTGGATAGGAAGAATGACACGTGATATGCATGACTCATATGGGGATAGGAGGAAGGACACGTCATGTGAATGAATCATATGTGGATAGAAGGAATGACACGTGAGATGTATGAATAACATGTGGATATGAGGAAGGACACGTCAGTGTAATGAATCATATGTTGATAGGAGGAAGAATATGTGAAGTGTATGAATCATATGGGGATAGCAGGAATGACACGTGAGATGTATGAATAATATATGGATAGGAGGAAGGACATGTCAGATAAAAGAATCATATGTGGATAGGAGGAAGGACATGTCAGTTGATTGAATCATATGTGGATAGGAGGAATGACACGTGAGATGTATGAATCATATGGATATAGAAGGAATGAAGCGCCAGGTGGATGAATCATATGTGGATAGAAAGAATGACACGTGACATGTGTGAATCATATGGAGATAGGAGGAATGACACGTGAGATGTATGAATCATATGTGGATAGGAGGAAGGACATGTCAGATAAAAGAATCATATGTGGATAGGAGGAATGACACGTGATATATATGAATCATATGGGGATAGGAGGAAAGACACGTGATATATATGAATCATATGGGTATAGGAGGAAGGACATATCAGGTGAATGAATCATATGTGTATACGAGGAATGACTCATAGGATGTATGAATCATATGAAGATAGGAGGAAGGACACGTCAGGTGAATGAATCACGTGTGGATAGAAGGAATGACACATGAAATGTATGAATCATATGGGGATAGGAGGAACAACACGTGAGATGTATGAATCATATGGGGATAGGAGGAAGGACACGTAAGGTGAATGAATCATATGTGGATAGGAGGAATGACACATGAGATATATGAATAGAATGGGGATAGTAGGAAAGACACGTGAGATATATGAATCATACGGGAATAGTAGGAAAGACACATTAGGTGAATAAATCATATGTGGATAGGAGGAATAACACATGAGATTTATGAATCATATGGGATAGGAGGAAGGACACATCATGTGAATGAATCATATGTGGATAAGAGGAATGACATGTGAAATGTATGAATCACACGTTAATAGAAGGAATTACAGTGTCATCAGTTGAATGAATCTAATGTGGATAGGAGGAAGGACTCGTCAGGTGTATGAATCATATGGGGATAGGAGAAAGGACACGCCAGTATATGAATCATATGTGGATAGGAGGAATGACATGCGAGATGTATGAAACATACGTGGATCAGAGGAAGGACATGTCAGTTGAATTAATAATATGTGGATAGGAGGAATGACACGTTATATATATGAATTATATGGGGACAGGAAGGAAGACACGTCATTTGAATGAATCATATGTGGATAAGAGGAATAACATGTGAGATGTATGAATCACACGCTAATAAAAGGAAGGACACATCAGTTGAATGAATCATATGTGGATAGGAGGAAGGACACATGAGGTGTATGAATCATATGGCGATATAAGGAAGGACACACCAGGTATAGAATCATATGTGGATGGGAGGAATGACATATGATATATATGAATCATAGTTGGATCAGAGGAAGGCCACGTCAGTTGAGTGAATCATATGTGGATAGGAAGAATGACACGTGATATGTATGAATCATATGGGGATAGGAGGATGGACACGTCATATGAATGAATCATATGTGGATAGGAGGAATGAGACGTGAGATGTATGAATCACATGAGGATAGGAGGAAGGACACGTCAGTGTAATGAATCATATGTCGATAGGAGGAAGAACATGGGAAGTGTATGAATCATATGGGGATAGGAGGAAGGACACGCTAGGTATATGAATCATATGTGGATATGAGTAATGACACGTGAGATGTATGAATCATATATGGATCAGAGGAAGGACATGTCAGTTGAATGAATCATATGTGGATAGGAAGAATGACACGTGAGATATATGAATCATATGGGGATAGGAGGAATGACACGTGAAATGTATGAATCATATGTGGATAGGAGGAAGGACATGTCAGATAAAAGAATCATATGTGGATAGGAGGATTGACACATTGATATATATGAATCATATGGGGATGGGAGGAAGGACACGTGATATATATGAATAATATGGGGATAGGAGGAAGGACACATCAAGTGAATGAATCATATATGTATACGAGGAATGACTCATAGGATATATAAATCATATGAAGATAGGAGGAAGGGCACATCAGGTGAATGAATCATGTGTGGATAGAAGGAATGACACATGAGATTTATGAATCATATGGGGATAGGAGGAACGACACATGCGATATATGAATCATATGGGGATAGGAGGAAGGACACGTCAGGTGAATGAATCATATGTGGATAGTAGGAATGACACATGAGATATATGAATCATATGGGGATAGTAGGAAAGACACTTGAGATATATGAATCATATGGGAATTGTAGGAAGGACACATTAGGTGAATAAATCATATATGGATAGGAGGAATGACACCTAGAATGTATGAATCATATGGGGATAGAAAGAATGATGTGTGAGATGTATGAATCATACGTGGATAGGAGGAAGGACACGTCAGTTGAATGAATCATATGTGGATAGGAGGAATGACACATGAGATATATGAATCATATGGGTATAGGAGGAATGACACATCTTATGAATGAATTATATATGGATAGGATGACTGACACGTGAGATGTATGAATGATATGGTATTGGAGGAATGACACATCAGGTGAATGAATCATATGTCAATAGGAGGAATGAGACGTAAGATGTATGAATCATACGTGGATAGGAGGAAGGACAGGTACGTTGAATGGATCGTATTTGGATAAGAAGAATGACATGAGAGATGTATGAATCATATGGGGATAGGAGGAAGGACACGTCAGGTGAATGAATCATATGTGGATAGGAGGAGAGACACTTGAGATGTATGAATCATACGTGGATAGGAGGAATGATACTTGAGATATATGAATCATATAGGGATAGGAGAAAGGACAGGTCAGGTGAATAAATCATATGTGTATAAGAGGAATGACACGTGAGATGTATGAATCATATGGAGATAGAAGGAAGGACACGTCAGTTGAATGAATCATATGTGGATAGGAGGAATGCTGCGTGATATATATGAATCATATGGGGATAGGAGGAATAACACGGGAGATGTATGAATTATATGGGGATAGTAGGAAGGACATGTCAGGTGAATGAATCATATGGGGATAGGAGGAATGACACGGCAGCTATATGAATCATATGAGGATAGGAGGAAGGACACGTCAGGTGAATGAATTTTATGTGGTTAGGAGGAATGACACATGAGATGCATGAATCAATGTGGATAGGAGGAATGGCACGTGAGATGTATGAATCATATGAGGATAGGAGGAATGACACATGAGATACACGAATCATATGGGAATAGAAGGAAGTACATGTCAGTTGAATGAATCATATTTGGATAGGAGGAATGACACATGAGATGTATGAATCATACATTAATAGGAGGAAGGACACGTCAGGTGAATGAATCATTAGTGGATAGGAGTTAGGACACGTGATATGTATGAATCATACGTGGATAGCAGGATGGACAAGTGAGATGTATAAATCATACGTGGATAGGAGGAATGACACGCAGTATGTATAAGGATAAGAGGAAGGACACATGATATGAATGGGGATAGGAGTAAGGACACAGCAGGTGAATAAATCATATGTGGAAAGGAGGTATGACACGTGAGATGTTTGATTCACATTGGGATAGGAGGAAGGATGCGTTAGGTGAATGAATCATATGTGGATAGGAGGAAGGAAACGTAAGGTGAATGAATCATATGTGGAGAGTAGGAAGGACACATCAGGTGAATATAATTATACGTGGTTAGGAGGAAGGACACATCAGGTGAATATAATCATACGGATAGGAGGAAGGACACATCAGGTGAATATAATTATACGTGGATAGGAGGAAGGACACATCAGGTGAATATAATTATACGTGGATATGAGGAAGGACACATCAGGTGAATTAATCATACGTGGATAAGAGGAAGGACACATCAGGTGAATATAAGTATACGTGGATAAGAGGAAGGACACATCAGGTGAATTAATCATACGTGGATAGGAGGAAGGACACATCAGGTGAATTAATCATACGTGGATAGGAGGAGGGACACACCAGGTGAATATAATCATACGTGGATAAGAGGAAGGACACATCAGGTGAATATAATTATACGTGGATAGGAGGAAGGACACATCAGGTGAATATAATCATACGTGGATAGGAGGAAGGACACGTCAGGTGAATGAATCATACGTGAATAAAAGGAAGGACACGTCAGGTGAATGAATCATAAATGGATAGGAGGAAGGACACTTCAGAGGAATGAATCATACGTGGATAAGAGGAAGGACACGCCAAGTGAATGAATCATATGTGGATATGAGAAATGATACCTGAGTTTTATGAATCTTCCATGGATAGTAGGAATGAGATGTTATATATATATATATATATATATATATATATATATATATATATATATATATATATATATATATATATATATATATATATATATATATATATATATATATATATATATATATATATATATATATATATATAAACTTCCTAAACTACAACCCTAGTTGGAAATGCAAGTTGCTATAAGCCCAGGGTCCCCAATAGAGAAAATAGCCCAGTGAGGAAAGGAAACAAAGAAAAATAAAGTAGGCTATTTTTAAGAAGAGTAACATTAAAATAAATATTTTCTATAAAGACTATAAAAACTTTAACAAAACAAGAGGAAGAGAAATAAGAATATTGTGCCTGAGTGTACCCTCAAGCAAGAGAACTGTAACCTAAGACAGTGGAAGACCATGTACAGAGGCTATGGCACTATCCAAGACTAGAGAACAATGGTTTGATTTTGGAGTGTCCGTCTCCTAGGAGAGCTGCTCACCATAGCTAAAGAGTCTCTTCTACCTTTAACATGAGGAAAGTGGCCACTGAACAATTAGTGCAGAAATCCACTGGGTGACGAAGAATTGTTAGGTATTCAGTGCTGTCAGGTATATGAAGAAATGGCATGAAGTACTTGAATGATGCATAAAAGAGAAATGACATAAAGTATGTAACCATAAACAGATATTGGGATTGGGACATGAAATGTATGAATTAAACCCTGATAGAATGAATAACACATATAGATGATTGATCGTAAATGAAAAGGACAAATAACGTTTGAATTGGGAAAGTCGTATGCTGAGGAATCACGTATAAAAAGTACTCGGTTTACGAAAAAACGAATCATATAAATAGGATTATGCCAATCTTAGGAAGAGGATGAAATATTCATGGTTTGAAGGAATCATTCAAAGTGAAGGAATAATGAACAAATAAGTCAATTCACTCATGAAGAGTTGGTTTCGAACACATATATGACTAATCAATCTTGAAGAGGATGAATCATACACGTATAGAACAAATCCTATTTGAAAAGGATGAATCGAATATGTGTAGGTGGAATCCCGCTCGAAGTGTAGGAATTGAACATTTGAAGGATGAATGACACTAGAAGAGGAGGAATCGAC
Source organism: Palaemon carinicauda (assembly GCF_036898095.1). NCBI lineage: Eukaryota > Metazoa > Arthropoda > Malacostraca > Decapoda > Palaemonidae > Palaemon > Palaemon carinicauda. The sequence continues at coordinate 37,750,041 of NC_090730.1, forward strand.
CACATATATGATAAATTACGGTTGAAGATGTTTAATCAAACACATATAGAACGAATCACACGTAAAGGAAATGAATTATACACGTTAATGAAGAATCACACTTAGGGGGATTCATTGAACACGTCATATGGGATTAATTCCACTTGCAGAGGAGGAATTGAACATGTATCGGATAAATCACACTTTGACAGTATGAATTAAACACCTATAGGTCAAATCCCATTTGAAGAGGGTGAATAGAACACGTATACGACAAAACAGAATTGAATACAGTGAGTTAGATATCAATAAAATAACTCACACGGGAATAGCAAGCATGAACTGTGATGAATCTTATTCTGAAGTTTATAATAATTGGGGATGAAATAAGTCATAAAAGCAAAGGTTAATGTAGGGGTTCGGAAGATGAATCAAAAGCGAGAATGAATCATACACCGAATGAGAAAAATCGAATACATTAGAGATGAATCCCCCGGGGGTCGGGTGTTCATTGGAGAACTGAATGAATCAAGTGAGAGCAGAGTGAAGCAAGAATAAGTGGATTATTATTTGATGAAAAATAGATTACTCTTGTCCAAGACTAATGACTGACATGTAGACTGAATGATATCCCAGCTGAGGAATCCTTTATTAATACATACATACATACATATACCAAGACACTTCCTCCAATTTTGAGGGGGTAGCCGACATCAACAAATGCCACAAAAACAAAAAAGGGGACCTCTACTCTCTCATTCCTCCCAACTGTGGCACACTTTATTAATAGGATGAATAATCACCCACAAAGAGACGAGTCATGAATCCCTCAGCTAAGACTCGCGTGACTAATTAATAAGGGTGATAATCATTCGCGTGCATTTGCAATGAACGTTCAAGAAATAAGATACCAAAAATAAAAATACATAATTCATTTGCTGGAGTCTCTGATCAGCGCGGCCGTTAGCCGCATGCAATTTCCGGCAGATTAAAACGACTTAATTTTGAATATATCTTCTTTTCATACATTTATTCACTCGCTTCATTTCTTTATTCATTGGGTGTTTATTCATCTTTTCATCGGGTCTTGATGCAATTATGTCTTCAGTAGTAAGTTGAGTAAATACACTATTGATTAAATATTTACTTAGTATTTTCTAGTGCTTTTGATAACAAATACACGCTCTCTCTCTCTCTCTCTCTCTCTCTCTCTCTCTCTCTCTCTCTCTCTCTCTCTCTCTCTCTCATATATATATATATATATATATATATATATATATATATATATATATATATATATATATATATATATATATATATATATATATATATATATATATATATATATATATATATATATACACACACACGCATATATATATATATATATATATATATATATATATATATATATATATATATATATATATATATATATATATATATATATATATATATATATATATATATATATATATATATATATATATATATATATATATATATATATATATATATATATATATATATATATAGTTTTGGGCTCAGGCCATGGCATCCTGATGGGAGCTCCTATTCGGTAGCTTTCTAGGGTATATTTGACTACAGTGATATTCCCAGAGAATTTTACCTTAAGGTATCCAGAATTCTAACTCCTGGGGCGAATATCCCTAAATAATCTCATAGGGATATCGCATGATATCAGAGGACGTATTCTTGACACGTCACATAGCTATCTTCGCTTTGAGGGGGAATAGTGACAAGAATCTGATACGTGAATGAAAAGAGAGCCGCTCATAAGGCATCTCTCCTATTCCGTTTCCAGTGTGTATCTGATGAAGGTGGTAGCGCCCTCTTTATTCCTTTTCGTGTAGCTCTACTACTCGGTGTTTTCCCTTGTGTTCTCTCGTTATTTTGGGTTTATTTCAACATTTTGATGACTTCTCCTGCCTCTTCTGCCTCTAGGAAGTTGAGTATTATCTTTACTATGTATAAATGTAAGTTCTTGTCGTTTTGAATTAAATCAAAATTGATGTTAACGTAAACAAGAGCTGTTGTCTACCGGAGGAATCCTGGATGCTATCGCTCGCTCTTATGGGTCATTCAGTTAGCTGGAGCGACGTTCCCGGTTTGTTACGCTTTATTAATTTAGCTATTTAGCTCCGCTAAGAATGCTTATATTATACCGTCAGTTGTTAGCTCCGTGATTTCGACACGGGTCGAGGTACCAATCCTGCCCTTCGAGAGGCTTCGTAACCTAGACGTCTGGCACTAGTACTTTCATGCATGATATAAGTTGTTTCCGAATAATATATTATTGAAGCTATAGGCAAATATTTTATACATGTAAGATATTGTTGAATGTTTTTCCAAGATTGTATACAAGAGAGTTTTGGTTAGGTAATCGATTCTCATCTTACCTAGTCTAGTATTCTAGGTACAGTAGTATACTTTCGCACATCCCCGATTGTTCTTTTCTCCTCTGGAGGCTAAGTTCAATCCCTCTCTCCCTCTGTAAGCCTTCGGCTTAATCCTAGTGGTTCTATCTGTATAATAATTCAGGTATAACTATTCTAGGATGTGTGTGTCCTGACCTGATAACCAGAGTGACTGGTATTTTGGGTAGGGGCAGAACATCAGAGTTTCTAGTCTGTGGTCTGCTTCTTCCTAGCATAGAGAAAGAGTCTCCTTTGCTAGGTTAGGGGCGGACACAGGAAGCTTTACTTCCCGAGTCCATGTTGGAAGGATTCTGTAAGAGATGATTCCTTCCTCTAGTGGCCTAGCAGACTGTCCTGTGTTGTTTTCTCGTGCTGGAGAATAAGTTTTCTCTGTTGCCCGGCGAAAAAACTTCACCTAACTTTGTTCTGGTTGGGAGGAGGTTAGTAAGTGTTGCCCGTCTTCCTCCCTAATAGACAACTCTTGGTTAGGATGAACTTCCCTAACTGCTGAGTGTGTCTCCTGCTAGAACGAAGTCTATAGGACCCTTATCCCTTCCCCACCTCTCTTTTTTTCATTTTATTTTGGCCGCAGTCCTACTTCCGTACCTAGTATAGGTTGATATGGAGGACAGGCTCAGCTCTCTGCCGGCTGGCACTACGTGTCGGCCGGCAGAGACCCTTTATTCTTTGCAGAGTGAACCTCAGACCTCCTTTGGTCTCGCTTCCATGTCCGTCGGTAGAGCCCGGCAGACTATGGATTCTTTGGGAGCCTGAATGTTACATTCTCCCCTTTCATAAGTTCACTCCTTCTGGATAAAAGGTCGTGTGGCAATGCCGTCTTATATTCTTACATCCATACTGTTTCTCTGACTATTGTGTTGCACCCCTAACCCGGCTGCCGGCTTAACAGCCGACAGCCGGGCAGGTGGAGGTTCTCTGGTTCTTGGCTACTGTCGGCGGGCACGGGTTTTATTACCTTTGCCTGCCGGCAGGGGAAACACAGCCCAAATCTGCTGGGTACTACAATTAGCGGCTGGCAGCCGGGTTTTAGTGTTTTCAGCCGTCGGTTGGCAATGATTGCCGGCCAGCACACAGTCGCGAATCAGTGGGCTGCCGCCTATTAGTTAAAGATAGTATATCTTTGAACTATACAGGGGTAGTTGCCGGCAGGCACGTGCAGGCACACGCCGGCACGTACCGGCTCGTGCTACCAGCACAACAGCATGCGATGTACAGTAGTTGCTGTATTCGTAGTGTAGTACACACTGCATTAGCAGAAACTGCTGTACAGAGCTCGTGATAACACTAAAAGTTCTTCATCATACTTTACGTTATCTTGTATAGCCTTGTGTTGAGACCGTACAATATATAGAAAGTAAGTTCTTTCTATATTCTTTCTATCCCGTATATTAAAACTTTATCTCAAGGTGTGAACTACACTTTAAATTTCTGTTTAGGAAATTACGTAAGGTATTCTAGAATAGAATTAACCTTAGTTTTAATATCTCGGAAGGTTTCAGCAATTGACTGGACAGAAAATACAAGTATGTGTCTTTCCTTCTTTCTTTTATAGCTTTTCTATATTAGCTAAATGTCTCAATATAAGTGAAAGCCTTCACTTGATACTCATGGATTTTTCTTCTCTTTACAGGAGGACCATCCGAAGTGCGGGAGTGTGTTCTGTAATGTCCGCAGTAAGAACTTCTGTGAACATCAACATTGCAGGTGGCACGCAACATGCACGGCCCCCAGAGGTGATCTCAGCTATTGGGACCCTCAAGTGTGAACAGTTTGTTCTAACCTGATTACCGAGGCTTTTGACGACCCTAAGTCAAAGGAGGCAAGGGATGCTGCCAGGGAAACGTTACGATCCTGGGTGAGGGGTTTTCAGAAAACTCCTCAGGTCCTTACCTTCCAAATGAGAAGATGAGGGCCTACCTTTTCCCTAAAGCATCGGCTGATGCAATAATTTCCAGCTAAAGGTGAAGATACCAATTGCCCAGAACCCGGTAGATTCTGAAGTCTCAGCCGCCCTTCAAGACATCCAATTGGACGATAGGATGTCGGAGGTGTCGGATTCTACTGAGAAGGATCTTCTAGGAGAAGGTCAGGAGGAGGAGCTGTTCAAGGCTCCTCAAGTAGAAGAGCAAGAAATCGACTAAGTGTTGGTTACGTCGGTTCCGGACCCAGAACCTGTTCCTTCTACATCGTCTGCTATCCCAGATGAACTGGGAAGGACTCTTTCTTCCATTGTTGAGATGATCCAACAAATTCAAAGGAAGGATGATTAGAAGGAAGCTGCAATGAAAATGGAGTTACGTAGACTTGCAGCATCACATGGGCCCCAGAAGCGGCTCAGCGTGAAGGATCTTCCTTTGTGCTCGGATACCAATCCTTGGAGGTATGCTGAATACATGCCAATGACAACCGGGAAGATAGTGATCTCAGAAAAGTTGGGAGCAATTCCTCTGGAAGAAGTGGAATTTTGGCCCAGCAAAGATTCTTATCAAGACTACTATGTCCATCTTAGGATGGAGCCAGCCTTGAAGGAGGAAACGGAGCCGGAGGTCATAGTTTTTTACCATAGTATAGCTCACACGTTACTAACGAGCTCGATGAAAGAGAGGGGCTTCCCTAACTCAAAGGTGCCCACCTTGAGTAAGAAGCTTCCCTCCTTTGTGGCCTCTCCTACCAGAGCCTTTCCCTTCTTGGAAAAGGGATATAAGGCTGCCTTAAAAGTGGTGGAGGCAGGGAAACCATGCCCCTCCTTGAAGGAGTGCAAGCCGTTATCTCTGACCTTGCCCTTGGACCAAGAAGAATTGAAGGACGTACACCTTACCTTCTCAGTTGGGAAGCTGGAAGTTGATATTGCTGAACGCCAATTCGGTGAGGCGCTTCCAAAACTGTCGGAGGTTGTCTTGCGTAGAGAGCAAGAGACAAAGGAAAGACTTGCGACATCGATGTCGTTGCAAACGGCACTAGAAATTATGGCAAGTGACCCTAAGAACCAGGACATGTTCATGGTTGTAGCCAAAACACATCTGGCCGCAGTTACGAAGGATTTCTATAGCTTTATTAAAGCTAGGAGAGCATGTAGAGAGTTCGTGTTCGCCTCGGTTGCGGTGAGGCAAGAACCGAGAAAAACTGATCTCTTCTCATATTTGGGGTAAAGACCTCTTTCCCAGTGAAGTGGTTAAAGAGGTAGTAGACAAGGCCGCTACAGAGAACCTTCTAAACAAGTGGGCCCTAGATCTTAAGAGAAGGTCTTCTCTGGATGAGGGTCCCCAACCCAAGAGGAAGACAAAAATGCTTAGGCTATCCTCTCGGCAGGCTAAACCCTACCAACAGCAACATCAACGACAACTTCCTGTGACCGCGGTGCCTCAGATAGTGGCACAACCTCCATCCATGTACCAGCTGGTACCTGAACAAACGGTGACACAGTCGCCAGTGCTTAACCCAGCCTTCGAAAGGCAGACTTCTTCCTTTCGTTCAAGAGCCAGAGGAACATCCAGAGGTTCTTCTAGACGCCCTTCAAGGGGAAGGGGATCCTGGGGAGGACGCGGTCAAGGAGGCAAGGCCTCAGGTCCACAACAGCAGAAGTAAGATACTTCCAGTAGGAGGGGACTAGGCTGGAGCTGGAGCAGTCCTCCACCTCAATTTCCTCAATTCTTCCAACACTCAACACCCGTTCTGGAAGAATAGGTCCGAGAACTCTTAGACAAAAGAGTAATCCGGAAGATTAAGTCCATCAAATTCCAAGGAAGGCTGTTTTGTGTTCCATAGAAGGATTCAGAAAAACTCAGAGTCGTTCTAGACTTGTCGCCACTCAACAAGTTCATAGTGAACTACAAGTTCAGAATGCTCACACTTCAACACATAAGGACCCTACTGCCCAAAAGGGCATATGCTGTGTCTATAGACTTGTTTGACCCTTATTGGCACGTTCCAATTAATCGTCACATCTCCCCCTACCTAGGCTTCAAGTTACATTGATAACTTTACGTCTTCAGAACCATGCCTTTCGTGCTAAATATAGCCCCAAGGATTTTCACGAAGCTCGCAAACCCAGCCGTCCATCAATTACGCCTAAAGGGGGTCCAAGTAGTAGCCTACTTGGACGACTGACTGGTCTGGGCAGCATCCAGGACAGAATGCATGCAAGCTTCTAAGATAGTGATCCAGTTCCTGGGAAATCTGGGATTCAAGATCAACATAAAAAAGTCTTGTCTTTCTCCAGCTCAAAAATTTCAGTGGTTGGGAATTCACTGGAATTTGGAGTCAAATCGTCTTTCCATTCCTAGTAAGAAGAGGAAATAAATAACAGGATCTGTCAAGAGACTATTGAAATCCAAACGGATATCAAGAGGCGAACAGGAGAGAGTGCTGGGCTCTATACAGTTTGCTTCGAGAACAGATCCAGTGCTAAGACCACAGCTTAAGGATGCAACAGGAGTCTGGAGAAAATATGCATCAAAAGCGCGAAGAAATAGCACCAGTCAGCAGTTCACATTCAAGGGTTCCGCAATGTGACAGCGGACACTCTATCTAGGTTTACACCTATAGAGTCAGAATGGTTCCTTGACGCAGGATCGTTCTTCTTCATCTCGAGTCAAGTCCCAGAGCTGCAGATAGACCTCTTTGCGACGAAAGACAATAAGAAAATAGTTCATTACGTGTCCCCTTACGAGGATCCGTTAGCGGAGGGAGTGGACGCTTTGTTCCTGGACTAGAACAAATGGTCCATTATCTATCTGTTCCCTCTGCACACCTCCTTTTGAAGGTCCTCGATATGCTGATATCCTTCAAAGAGAATGCAGCAATTGTGCCCCACAAGTTTCCAAATAGCGTGTGGTTCCCTCTGGCATTGGAACTACGATTAAAATTCGTACCTCTACCGGATACATTCCTATCTCAGCAAGTACAGAAGTCGACTGTCTTCACTCCATCACAGAAAACACGGAACCTACATCTCATGATTTTCTCTCCTTAACGATGGGAAAAAGTTTCGGTGTTTAGACTTTTGGAGGAAACCAGAAGACATTATGAGGCTTCAGGGAAGAAATAGCTATCCTTTGTCTAGGCGAAGAAACTAAAAGAAATCCCGACAGATTCCTATTATCATTCTTCATTCACCTTCATGACCAAGGCTTAGCAGCCTACACAATTCTATTGTTCAAGCCTGCCTTGACAAGTCAGATACCATATGCCTTATAGATCGACCTTTCTAATGATGTTCTTAATGAACTAGCCCTTCAGCGCTTCCAAAGACCATTTGCTTGGTCATTAGATATGATTCCTCATTGTGTATAAATAATGAACAATGAGGAATGTGCTTAGAAGGTTTTGAATTTAAGTCATATTTCTGTTTGTACTCGCTTTGGGGGCCAGAGTTAGCGAATAGTGCCTCTCTCTAGAGAGGAAGGCCACGTCCAGTTCTTGGAGGGAGAACTGAATCTATTTCCAGACCAAACGTTTCTTACCAGGAACAAGCTACCCACCAATAGATGGGGTCCCTAGAGAATCTGCCCTCTGGAGGAAGATGCATCTCTATGTCCAGTGGAGTGCCTAAAGGTCTATCTTCATAGAACTTCAGACTTTATGGGAGGACACCTGTTCAGAAGAGAAACCCAGGGTTCAAAGTTATCTATAACTAAGGGCAAAATTCACCCGTGTTATTCGCAGAACGGATCCAGACAGTGCACCCGTTAGTCATGATCCGAGGAAAGTTGCCTCTTCCATAAAATTTCTTTGATTATATGGACTTTGAACATCCTTGTTTGCACACCGGCTGGTAGTCATCCAAGGCGTTCTTTATGCACTATGCGAAGTAAGTGGAGCAGCTTATGAGATATGTGGTAGCAGCAGGTAGAATTCTTTAACCTTCTGTTTTAAGTCTGCGAGGAACAGTGTAATTAATTTGGGATGATTAATTAAGAGGGTGCACATGTAGTCACTGTATGTTACCACACTCTAAGCGATAGGCCATGAAAGTGTCCTTACGAACTCTTCCATTGACGTTGGTAATCTATAGCATAATACAGACACTTGTGCCAAGCGTTTTTTACGCTAGTGTATGTAAACAGTATACAGACTATATTATTATTATTAATAATTCTATTAAAGTGGCAAATCTGTTTCCTGGTAGATGAAACAATATTTTCTTTTGAATGTTTTTCTTCATGCTTATACGCATATCATCCACATTTTATAAATTTTATAAATGTTGATCTGATATGTTCGTTTATTAGATTTTAATAAACTAGTTCATAGTGAACCCTGCATCTTTTTCGCACACACTCATTTTATTAGAAATGTACTGAGCATTAAGATTAATATATGGATATTTTAATCATGGTGTGTCTTTCGAGACCGGTCCCTGATTCAAGCAAAAGTCCACTCATTCTAACCATTCCTTGGAAGGGTTGACGTGGTACCCTAACGGGTTGGTGGCAAAGAGGCAAAATCTGTTTCTATGCGGATACAACCATTATCCAATAGTTTATAAGAGTAATCACATTGGGGAAGGTATCACAAATTCATTCTGACATTGGTGACTCTTATACAAACTTTGCTTTATATTGTATCGGGTGAGACCACTATACAGGCTTGTCATTTTTTCATACATAAATTTCTATATACTCCTCGAGACTTTTTCCAGAGTCTTGTACGACTCTTCCCTGTAGGGGGCAGGAAGCACTAACATAGTTCATGCTTAGATGATAATGATGTATGACAGTAACATCATAGGTCTCTAGGTCTAGACGGACCAGGACAATACTTTCTTGAGAGTACGGCACTGATTGAGAATCCAGAGATACAGTAATGCTCTGGTAAACTTCCATCAGGACGACATGGCCTGAGCCCAAAAAACGGATTTTGAGCGAAGCGAAAAATCTATTTTTGGGTGAGGTAGGCATGTGGTCCTGATGGACCCGCCCTTCCTTTTATTGTAAAAGAGCCTGTTGACCACTCCCTAGAGTACAGTATCTGTAACACCTCGTATATCGCTACAAGGAATAAATAGGGCGCTACCGCCTTCATCAGATACACACTGGAAACGGAATAGGAGAGATGCCTTATGAGCGGGTCTCTTTTCATTCTCGTTTCAGATTCTTGTCACTATTCCCCCTCGAAGTGTTAATGCTATTCGGGGCGAAGATAGCTATGTGACGTGTCAAGAATACGTCCTCTGATATTATGCGATATCCCTGTGAGATTATTTAGGGATATTCGCTCAAGGAGTTAGAATTCTGGATACCTTAAGTTAAAATTCTCTGGGAATATCACTGTAGTCAAATATACCCTAGAAAGCTACCTAATAGGAACTTCCATCAGGACGACATGGCTACCTCACCCAATAATAGATTTCTCGCTTCACTCAAAATCCGTTATATATATATATATATATATATATATATATATACATATATATATATATATATATATATATATATATATATATATATATATATATATATATATATATATATATATATATATATATATATATATATATATATATATATATATATATATATATATATATATATATATATATATATATATATGGAGTATATTCTTGTCCAGAAATCGTCTATAAGAAAACAATTCAATATATTCAAAATAGAGTTTTTGTCAACAATATCCCAGTATCCAGTCCATTCCTAAACTCACCAGGCCGCTCTCTTATATCTTATTTTTTTTTTTACATTAAAATAATTTTTTTTTACAACGTTACTTCATTGATTTTTGCCATCACCTGTTTTGTCTTACTCTTCATATTACTCCCAGAAATTTCCGAGTAATTATTTCACTGATTAAATGTATCCCATATTATTTATATGATAATCTTTTCCATCACTATATTCCATCAATAATAGGAAATCGTTTTGTTGTTTACCGGAATTTGGATATGTCAAGTAAAGTATTTTTGCGTGATAGCGTTTACCTTCTTCGCATCACATTGGGTTTCATAATCACACCCCTTCTATTTAAGAAAAATAAAAAATCATGCTTTTCCATAATTCTTTTGTTTTATGATAATAGAGTCAACTGTTGAAAGAATTTTCCATATTCACAATGTGTGTTAGTATTCGTTATTCCAATTCCCAAACTTTAACTTATGTTTGTAATCCACTTACTGATAAGTTTCGCTTTCAACATCCTCCTCTTCATAAGTTCTGAAACTTTTTCATCAGTCTACATCATTGTTTAATAGTCACAAATTAAGTTATACCATTTAGATAAGGCTAGTATTTTACATCACACTCTCCGCATTTTGCGTGCCTTACAGACTTATCTTTATATTTTCTATCCTTTATTTCAACTACTTTCATGAATTGCGGATATTAGTACTCCCTTGTCTCACTCTGTCGAAAGATGTTTCCAGGCTCAATAACGAGTGTTTATTTATATCAAAGGAGTGTTATTTATCTACTTATTTCAATAGTGAGGTTGTATTGTTGTTACCTATATTTTTCCTTTGCATGTCCGACTCCTGATGAGTTAAATGGCTTCTTCAGAATTCAATTGCCATTATAAGTCTTTGCTTCTGGGATTTTTCATTTTAAGTTGTCCTATTCTTCGGAATTCTCTCGCTACTTCAGTTTTCCCTAATTTCTGTAATGTTCCCAGTTTTGAAAGCGATCCAAATTTCCTTGTGAGCTTTGTGCTGATATGTTAATCCAACCTTGCTTATATATATATATATATATATATATATATATATATATATATATATATATATATATATATATATATATATATATATATATATATATATATATATATATATATATATATATATATATATATATACATATATATATGTGTGTGTGTGTGTGTGTGTGTGTGTGTGTGTGTGTGTGTAGAAAAAGACGGTAATTTCTTACGCATCCCAAACCCATGCTATAGTATTGAAGTTAATCTTGACTATCTGAGGATCTTTGACCCGCCTGGTAAAAATAGCATTTTTTGTCGATTTTAGCTTAGACTTAACCACTTCACTAAATCAGTTATATGAAAAGGCTGAATAATTTCGACAATTTCTAGACGGTTGTTGACATTTCTCGAAACGAACTGGTCATTAGTGAAATGTTATACCTATATAAGGAGACCTAAAAGAGGTCGGTTGTAAGGGAACATATATATTTTCCTATTTTTTATAGAAATGAGTAACAGAGTGTTACCTATACTGTTAAATATTTACCGAAAAAACGGGTAAAATCCTGGAATAAATGTTGCCAGGCATTTACCATTTTAGAAACGGATATATTGAACGTTGATAGGAGCGATATTACAGTCATCAACCCGTAAAGATAATAACAAAGTAGGGACAAAATTACGGTTGGCCGTATTTAATGAAATACGGCTGAAAATAGTATATATTTACGGAGAATTTCTGATCAAATTTACGTGTTTTTATTACAGCGTAGCTTAAGTTTATTGCGGCTCTCAATGTATTGCTTGGGTACCTGAGGAAGAATAATGATAGTTTTTAACAAGCTGATTCTACTCTGTCCATAAGCACTAGTTCAAAATCGTTATACTTAAAAAAAGCATACTTGAAAAATTATATTTGCCTTGGACTAAGGATTTTTTAAAACTTACTACATGGAGGAAAACACAAAGGGCAGACAGAATGAAAAACAGGAGAGCGGTAAAACACAGAAAACGCATCTAGCCATTTTTCGCCTCAAACAACTCAGTATCGGCTGCAAGGGAAAAAAAATACTTGCTGGCAAAAAAAAAAAACAAAAAAAAAAAAAATCACTGAAAGCTATTCAAATAAAACGAGGAAGAAAACAAACACAAATGATTTTGGAGTATCGCAATTTGCAACCCGGACAAACGGAATCTCATTCATTATGTTGAACGAGAGTGTTTCATTTCCTGTTGCAATATATTGGCCGTGATACCCAGAGTGAATATGTATTTCATTGGTTGAATAATGGCAACTTTCCGGCTGCTATGATATATTCACAGGAATTTAGATATACGAGAACGGTAGGAATCAATGAGTTCTTCCGTGATATTAGTTATTAATGCTGATGACCTGCGTATGTTATTGCCTGCATTGAACTCTTGCAGCAACATTTTATTGGATGCAAGCTGCCAATAGGCTTATGCGCGTCGGTAATACCGGTGGAAATTTTCACATGGACGGACTTGAA
>NC_090730.1:37764981-37767481 GCF_036898095.1 Palaemon carinicauda
ATATATGAACATATATATATATATATATATACATATATATATATACGTATATATATATATATATATATACATATATATATATATATATATATATCTATATGTATATATATATATATATGAATATATATATATATATATATACATATATATATCTAAATATATATATATATATATATATAAATATATATATATATATATATAAATATATATATATATATATATATATAAATATATATATATATATATATATATAACTATATATATATACATATATATATATAAATATATATATATATATATATATATGTATGTATTCATATATATATGTATATATATATATATATATATATGTATATATATATATTATATATATGTATATATATATATATATATATATTTGTATATATAATATGTCTACATTAAGACCAAAGCTATAAACTGATATAATTTATTACTAGCTTATTTCTGTGATAAATATATTTTTATATAATAATAATAATAATAATAATAATAATAATAATAATAATAATAATAATAATAATAATAATAATAATAATAATAATAATAATAAAAATAATAATAATAATAATAATAAATCAGTAACTTCAAAACTACTACAGACGGCAATATACCAATCTTAATCATTTTGCCATAGAAGCGTTGCTTTGGAATAGTTGTGTAAAATAATTTTCTTACACGTAACATATGAAATTACGGTCAGATTAATGTTACATATTTATTTTTAATGATTTTTCAAAGCGAAGTTGTTTGAGTATGGTAAATAGCGATCGGAAAAAATAAGCCAGAAAAAAAAAAAAAATATTTTTTTTTTAAGAAAACGGTATATTCCAACAGAGTTAATACGTTCAAAACTGAAGTGGTGTCGATGGGGCAACAAAATATCGCAAATTCTAAAAGCTGAATGGGAGTGATGCATTCAATATTTAGCGATTTTCTTGATTCAAAATATTATCAAATACGATAGCAGACTCTTCCATAAGTTGTCTTTATAAAAACAAATATTTCTACTTCTAGAACCCATGGGATTACATGAATCCCTTGGGTAAATAAATTTAAAATCTCATTTCTTGATCTTCATAATACTTTCAGAGATTAAATCTTGACTTCCAATTTAAGCAGTGAAGATATCAAATGCATTTGTTATAAAAGACCTTTGTGCGGCTCTTTACCCAATCTATTCTGAGGCAACTGTGACATTCCCCTTCTTGAATTACCTGTAAAAAGATGGTTTTGCTCCTTCGGAAACCTGTATTTGAGGACTACCTAAAATAATAAAATAATACTTGCCCACACAACCAGCAGAATTTAATTTATAAAATCTAGGACATCAGTCTGACGCACGTACGAATAAGGTTCATTCTTTGTTGTCATAGAATTAATAAGGTTATAAACTAAACATAAATCGTAAGTAAAAGTAATATTAAATATACATAGTCACATCATAAAACATTGAATGCCATTACAAGAATAACCTCTTCTTTTCCTTCCCCTTCATTCATTTCCTTGTTTTACCTTGTGCGACCTTGCCTAGTGACAGCTCTCTATAAAACTGTTATTTATAGACATCACTAACGATTGATCCCCCAAAAATATTTGACTGCATATCATATCATGTAAAAATATGCAACATTTATTCAAGCTTGTCCGTGTGAAAATTTCCACCGGTATTACCGACGAGCATAAGCCTATTGCCAGCTTGCATCCAATAAATGTTGCAGCAAGCGTTCAATGCAGGCAATAACATACGCAGGTCATCAACAGTAATAACTAATATCACGGAAGAACTCATTGATTCATACCGTTTTCGTATATCTAAATTTCTGTGAATATATCGTAGCAGGCGGAAAGTCGTCATTATTCAACCAATGAAATACAGTACATATTCGTTGATTCGTTACGGACCAACTCTAGGTATCACGGCCAATATATTGCAACAGGAAATGAAACACTGTCGTTCTACATAATGAATGAGATTCCGTTTGTCCGGGTTGCAATGGGCAGCTAAAAGCTCAAATGGCAAATTGCGATACTCCAAAAACAATTGTGTTTGTTTTCTTCCTCGTTTTACTTGAATAGCTGTCATTTTTTTTTTTCCGCCAGCAAGTATTTTCTTTTTTTTTTCTCCATGCAGCCGATGCTCTTAACTCACTGAGTTGTTTGAGGCGAAAAAAGGCGAGATGCGTTTTCTGTGTTTTACCGCTTTCCTGTTTTTCATTCTTTCTACCCTTTGTGTTTTGCTCCATGTGATAAGTTTTAGAAAATTCTTATTCCAAGACAAATACAATTTTTCAAGTATGCTTTCTTTAACTATAACGATTTTGAACTGGTGCTTATAGACAGAGTAGAATCAGCTTGTTAAAAGCTACCATTATTCTTCCTCAGGTACCCAAGCAATACATTGAGAGCCCCAATAAACTTAAGCTACGCTGTAATAAAAACACGTAAATTCTCCGCAAGTATATTCTCAGCCGTATTTCAG
>NC_090730.1:37772481-37774981 GCF_036898095.1 Palaemon carinicauda
ATTCAACTGACGTGTCACTCCTCCTATCCACATATGATTCATTCAACTGACGTGTCCTTCCTCCTATCCACATATGATTCATTCAACTGACGTGTCACTCCTCCTATCCACATATGATTCATTCAACTGACGTGTCCTTCCTCCTATCCACATATGATTCATTCAATTGACGTTTCCTTCCTCCTATCCACATATGATTCATTCAACTGACGTTTCCTTCCTCCTATCCACATATGATTCATTCAACTGACGTTTCCTTCCTCCTATCCACATATGATTCATTCAACTGACGTGTCCTTCCTTCTATCCACATATGATTCATTCAACTGACGTGTCCTTCCTCCTATCCACATATGATTCATTCAACTGACGTGTCACTCCTCCTATCCACACATGATTAATTCAACTGACGTGTCACTCCTCCTATCCACATATGATTCCTTCAACTGACGTGTCCTTCCTCCTATCCACATATGATTCCTTCAACTGACGTGTCCTTCCTCCTATCCACATATGATTCATTCAACTGACGTGTCCTTCCTCCTATCCATATATGATTCATTCAACTGACGTGTCCTTCCTCCTATCCACATATGATTCATTCAACTGACGTGTCACTCCTCCTATCCACATATGATTCATTCAACTGACGTGTCACTCCTCCTATCCACATATGATTAATTCAACTGACGTGTCACTCCTCCTATCCACATATGATTCCTTCAACTGACGTGTCCTTCCTCCTATCCACATATGATTCCTTCAACTGACGTGTCCTTCCTCCTATCCACATATGATTCATTCAACTGACGTGTCCTTCCTCCTATCCATATATGATTCATTCAACTGACGTGTCCTTCCTCCTATCCACACATGATTAATTCAACTGACGTGTCACTCCTCCTATCCACATATGATTCCTTCAACTGACGTGTCCTTCCTCCTATCCACATATGATTCCTTCAACTGACGTGTCCTTCCTCCTATCCACATATGATTCATTCAACTGACGTGTCCTTCCTCCTATCCATATATGATTCATTCAACTGACGTGTCCTTCCTCCTATCCATATATGATTCATTCAACTGACGTGTCACTCCTCCTATCCACATATGATTCCTTCAACTGACGTGTCCTTCCTCCTATCCACATATGATTCCTTCAACTGACGTGTCCTTCCTCCTATCCACATATGATTCATTCAACTGACGTGTCCTTCCTCCTATCCATATATGATTCATTCAACTGACGTGTCACTCCTCCTATCCACATATGATTCATTCAACTGACGTGTCACTCCTCCTATCCACATATGATTCATTCAACTGACGTGTCACTCCTCCTATCCACATATGATTCCTCCTCTTGATAGGCGATTCTTCCCGCGGTAAGTAATTTCCACCTCAAAAGCTGCACCCTTGAATATCCTATTTACGAAAGGAGCGGACGAGTGGATCTTCGGTTTCCAGAAAATTTCAGGGTCTGTTTTAAAGATGACAACTCATCAAAAAACCCCCCAAAATGCCAAAAAATACTCAAGATCCTTCAGCTCATGCGAGGCTTTAAATAATGTCTCTTTCCTTGTCTCTGTCTTGCTAAACTTGGCCATTTCTTTCCCTCACTTTATTCTATGTGTGGTCCTTCCTTTCTCTAACTATGAACTTATATTTACTTGTTTTTTTTTCTTCTGTTACAGTACCTGTAGATTTGTAGTTTCTGCATCTCATTAGTCCTAACCTATCATTGTCTGCCTATCTTTCATTGTTTTTTCTTCGCCTTTTATCAAAATATCTTTTTATTTTTATTTACCATCGATTTTTTCTATCTCTATCTTACAGTTTGTGTATTCACATGTGTTTTTTCTTCTTGACTCGGTTTGTCAGTTTCTGTCCACTCCCAATCCAACTACTCTCTCCTCTCTCTCTCTCTCTCTCTCTCTCTCTCTCTCTCTCTCTCTCAGCAATCGTCACGAATTGGTCAGCAATATTGATATCGGAAAAGGGAGTGTCGTTTAAAGTAATCCAGTGATCAGAAGCATCAGCCTCTTTCTTTCCATATATTCATCAGTTCTAGGCGGCCGCAAACGATGACGTAGGGCTGACATAGGGGCCTATTTCCATGGAGATGGAAAAAGGGACAAAGGTTTTGCCAAGCGATATTTATGCCTGATATAACTTTACATGGTATTCAATATATCTCTATTTTGGTGCGTTCTTCCTTTTGCATTGTAAAAACTCTTATTAAGGACCCTTCGCCAAGTCAGCCAATATCTCCGTTCAATTTCCCTTTTTGGCGTTGTAGAGGTTATTACTCCATTTTTAATGTGTTAGGATTTTTCGCTTGATTTCTTCATAATCGTGGATTTTGACGTTTAAATACCCTTCTAATATTCTACTTTATTTTCAATATGTAAGTTTTTCATTAAATACTTTTGCTCCTTAAATTTTATTCTTTCGTCTATGGTTACTTGTGCTATCATATAAATATAGGCGCTTACAA
>NC_090730.1:37777481-37787481 GCF_036898095.1 Palaemon carinicauda
TCAGCAAAGGGTGGGGTGCATATGCATGCATTTAAATACGACACATATGGAGATGGACTGGTGTTAGCGCTCACAGAGAGAGAGAGAGAGAGAGAGAGAGAGAGAGAGAGAGAGCGAGATCTGTTAAAGGATGAATGTTGCAGTGACTTGGTTTTCTAATTAGGAGCCGCTACCTGTTAAAAGAAAAAGTCAGTTGCTGAAATCTCTCTCTCTCTCTCTCTCTCTCTCTCTCTCAATATATATATATATATATATACATATATATATATATATATACATGTGTGTGTGTGTATATATATATATATATACACACACACACATATATATATATATATATATGTATATATATATATATATATATATGTATATATATATATATATATATAAGATTTTAAATTGGATTTACATGTCCTTTACCCATCTTGTTCCTGTCTAACGAACCAGTGACAAACATGTACAAAAATAAAGAAAAAATCTGTTTAACTTATTCTTTTAATGTTTCGAAAACCAATTATTTCCAAAATTGCAAAGACTACAACAGATAGCGTGGTGCATCTCAGAGACCAAGGACCATCTATAGGGGAGACAACGCCCTACTGTTAGGGTAATCATTTGTTTGGAATAGCGAAAAAAAAAAAAAAAACGTTCTTCATTGATGGTTTTCTTGCCAATATTATAGATTTCAATTTAGTATAATTTTAGAGACCGTAAGAATTAGCAATAATTTGCTCTAACATGTATACAAATTCAATTTATGTATACTGCTTATATCAAACGAATCTCTGTTGTAATTTACTGGGAGAAAAACATCAAATTGTTTCAATAGAATATATTTTTTATTTTTTATTTTTTTTTAGGTATTTCATAGTGCTTGAATAAAGAAACTATGCTATAATCGCGAACATGCCCTGTCTATTCAGGACTACTGTCTCCCAAGTCATCGCCGGGTACAACAGTCAATTTTTTTTATTGAGGCTCATTTGCACAGACTCGCAGCGGTACCCTTTTAGCTCGGAAACGTTTCCTGATCGCTGATTGGTTAGAATTATCTTGTCCAACCAATCGGCGATCAGAAAACCGCTGCGAGTCGGTACAAATCTTCCTCGCTAAAAAAAAATTGACTATAGTGTACATTTAAGGTCAAAATTACGGGTTTCATAACAGCAGATTATGCCTAGAGATTTATTGCCACCAGCCTCTCTATAGAAACAATATATGAAAAATATGGAAACAAAGAAGCATAAAATATGGAAGTAAACTAAGGCAAGTGAAGACTTGATACCAATAAAAAAAAATTATCCATCGTAAAGGTTTTTACTCCATTCAGATTTGAATGAAATGAAAATATTTATTTTTTCATTAGTCAGGCTTAGCACATCCGACATGTGTATAAGTTCATCCCATGATTTTATGATATGAAATTGACGTAAAGCTGAATGCAAAGTCTACACATGACTCGATCGGGAGTGAAGTATTATTCTCAAATTAATCAAGTGGCAATTAGAAATATTATACCCAATTTAATCAAATCACAAGTGAAATATAATTCCCAAATTAATTAAGTCACAAGTGAAAAATTATTCCTAAAATGGATTATATCACAAGGGAAATATTCCCAAATTAATCATATAAGTGAAATAGTTTTCTCAAGTTAATCAATTCACAATTGAAATATCATTACCAAGACACAAGTGAAATATTATTCCTAAATTAATTTGATAAGTGAAATATTTTTCCTAAGATAATTAAATCACAAGAGAAATACTAATAACAAATTATCTAAATCACAAATGAAATATCATTCCAAAAATAATTAGATAAGTGAAATATTTTTCCCAAGTTGATTAAATCACAAGTGAAATATTATTCCCAAATTAATTAAATTACAAGTAAAATATTCTCAAATTAATTAGATGAGTGAAATATTTTTTTCCAAGTTACTTAAATCATAAGTGAAATATTATTCCCAAATCAATTAAATTACAAGTGAAACATTATTTCCAATACAAGTGATCTGTTGCCTAGCTATGCTGCCGGTTCTTTACTTCATTCAGTATTGTCCAAACATCGATCTCCCTAAACTAATATATAGCATGAGATTTGAATTTAATTTCTGGCGATTTGATTTTCAACTTTTACTTAACCTAGCTCTGGTCCGATTTTTTTTTTCAATCTTTTATTAAATTCCAATGCTAAAAACCCTGTATTAGAAATCACACTTCCTAAATATTTAAATGATTCCAACCCATTAATCCTTTCTCCTTCCAATAATATTTCATCTTCCATTGCATATTCCGGTCTCCTCATCTCTTTCTTTTTTCTATAATATATATATATATATATATATATATGTGTGTGTGTGTGTGTTTATATATATTTTTGGGCTCAGGCCATGTCGTCCTGATGGAAGTTCCTAATAGGTAGCTTCCTATGGTATATTTGACTACAGTGATATTCCCAGAGAATTTTACCTTCAGGTATCCAGAATTCTAACTCCTGGAGCGAATATCCATAAATAATCTCACAGACATATCGCATAATGTCAGAGGACATATTGACATGTCCATAGCTATCTTCACCCCGAACAGTATTAACGCTTTGAGGGGTTATAGTGACAAGAATCTGAAACGAGAATGAAAAGAGAGCCGCTCATAAGGCATCTCTCCTATTCCGGTTTTCAGTGTGTATCTGATGAAGGCGGTAGCGCCCTTTTTATTCCTTTTCGTGTAGCTCTACTACTCAGTGTTTTCAATTGTGTTCTCTCGTTATTTTGGATTTAATTCAACATTTCGATGCCTTCTCCGGCCTCTTTGACCTCTAGAAAGTTGAGTATTATCTTTACTATGTATAAATGTAAGCTCTTGTCGTTTTGAATTAAATCAAAAAGTGATATTAACGTAAACAAGAGCTGTTGCCTACTGGAGGCATCCTGGATGCTATCGCTCGCTATTTATGGGTCATTTAGTTAGCTACAGCGACGTTCCCCCCGTTTGCTATGCTTTAATAATCTAGCCATTTAGCTCCTCTAGCTCCTCTAGGATTATTTATATTATACCGTCAGTTTTTAGTTTGGTGATTTAGGTAACCGATCTTGCCCTTCACAAGGCTTAGTAGCCTAGGCGTCTGGCCCTAGTACTTTCATGCATGATATAAGTTTTGCCGAGTGTTATATTATTGAAGCTATAGGCAAATATTTTATACATGTAGGGATATTGTTGAAAGTTCTTTCCAAGTTTGTATACGAGAGAGTTTCGGTGAATTCAGTAATCGATTCTCATCGCACCTAGGCTAGTAACCTAGGTACAGTAGTATACTTTCGCTTATCCCCGATTGTTTTTTCTCTTCCGGAGGCTTAGTTCAATCAATCTCTCCCTCTGTAAGCCTTTGGCTTAATTCTAGTGGTTCTATCTGTATAATAATTCAGGTATAACTATTCTAGGATATGTCTGTCCTGACCTGAGAACCAGAGTGACTGGTTTTTTGGGTTAGGCCAGAACATCGGAGTTTCTAGTCTGTGGTCTGCTCCTTCCAAGCATAGAGAATGAGTCTCCTTTGCTAGGTTACGGGTGTACACAGGAAGCTTTGCTTCCCTAGTCACGTCGGAAGGATTCTGTAAGAGCTGATTCCTTCCTCTAGGGGCCTAGCAGACTGTCCTGTGTTGTTTTTTCCTCGGGCTGGAGAATGAGTTTTCTCTGTTGCCCGGCGAAATAACTTCACCTAACTTTGTTCTGGTGGGAGGAGGATAGCAAGTATTGCCAGTCTTCCTCCTTAATAGACAACTCTAGGTTAGGATGAGCTCCCTAACTGCTGAGTGTGTCTCTTGCTAAAAACGAAGTTTATAGGACCCTTATCCCTTCCCCACCTCTCTTTCTTTTATTATCTTTTGGCCGCAGTCCTACTTACGTACCTATTGTAGGTTAGGAGGGGAGGACCGGCTCAGCTCTCTGCCAGCTGGCAATTATGTGTCGACTGGCAGAGACCCTTTGTTCTTGCAGAGTGAACCCCAGACCTCCCTTGGTCTCCCTTCCATGTCTGACGGTAGAGGCCCGTCAGGCTATGGATTCTTTGGAAGCCTGAATGCTACATTCTCCCCCTTCCATAAGTTCACTCTTTCTGGATGGAAGGTCGTATGGCAATGCCGCCTTATAACCTTACATCCATACTGTTTCTCTGACTATTGTGTTGTACCCCTAACCGGCTGCTGACTTAACAGCCGACAGCCAGGCAGGTGGAGGTTCTCTGGTTCTTAGCTACTGCCGGGCGGGCATGGGTATTACTACCTTTGCCTACCGGCAGTGGAAATACATCCCGAATCTGCTGGCCACTACGATTAGCGGCCGGCAGCCGGGTATGTAGTGTTTTCAGCTGTCGACCGGCAATGATTGCCGGCCCGGCACACATTTGAGAATCAGTGGGCTGCCGCCTATTAGTTAAAAGTAGTATATCTTTGAACTATATAGGGGTAGATGCCGGCCGGCACAATAGCATGCGATGTACAGTAATTACTATATTTGCAGTGTAGTACACACTGCATTAGTATAACTACATTACAGAGTTCATGATAACACTAAAGTTTCTTCAACATACTTAATGTTATCTTGTACAGCCTTATTTTGAGACCGTACAATATATACAAAGTGAATTCTTTCTGTAATCTCTCTATCCCATATATTAAAACTTTATTTTCGAGGAGTAGGCTACACCTTAAATTTCTGTTTAGGAAATTACATACGGTATTCTAGAATAGAATTAACCTTAGTTTTAATATTTTGGGAGGTTTCAGCAATTGACTGGACAGGAAATACCAGTATATGTCTTTCCTTCTTTCTTTTATAGCTTTTCCATATAAGCTAAATTTTTCAATATAAGTGAAAAGCCTTCACTTGATACTCGTGGATTTTTCTTCTCTTTACAGGAGGACCATCCGAAGTGGGGGAGTGTGTTCTGTAATGTCGGCAGTAAGAACTTCTGTGGACATCAACTTTGCAGGAGGCACGCAGCATGCGCAGCCTCCAGAGGTGATCTCCGGCATTGGGACCCTCAGGTTTGTACTATAAGTTCTAACCTTGATTACCGAGGCTTTTGACAATCCTAAGTCGACGGAGTCAGGGGATGCTGCCAGGGAAGCGTAACAAACCTGGGTGAGAGGTTTTCAGAAAAACACCTCGGGCCCCTACCTTCCAAATGAGAAGATGAGGGCATATCTTTTCCCTAAAGCATCAGCTGATGCAGTCATTCCTCGGGCTCAGGTGGAGATACCAACTGTCTAGAATCCGGTAGATTCTGAAGTCTCGGAGGCCCTTCAAGACATCCAAATTGGACGATAGGATGTCGGAGTTGTCGGATTCTACAGAGAGAGACCTTCTAGGAGAAAGTCAGGAGGAGGAGCTGTCTCAGGCCCCTCAAATAGAAGAAAAAGAAATCGACGAGGTGTCGGTTACGTCGGTTCCGGACCCAGAACCTGTTCCCTCTTCATCGTCTGTTATCCCAGATGAACTGGGAAGTACTCTTTCTTCTATTGTTGAGATGATCCAACAAATTCAAAGAAAGAATGATGAGAAGGAAGCTGCAATGAAACTGGAGATACGTAGACTTGCAGCATCACGTGGGCCCCAGAAGCGACTCAAGGTGAAGGATCTTCCTTTGTGCTCGGACACCAATCCTTGGAGGTATGCCGAACACATGGCAATGACAACCGGGAAGATCATGATATCAGAAAAGTTGGGAGCAATTCCTCTGGAAAAGGTGGAATTTTGGCCCAACAAAGATTCTTATCCGGACTGCTATGTCCGTCTTAGGAAGGAGCCAGCCTCAAAGGAGGAGACGGAGCCGAAGGAGGTCATAGTTCTTGACCATAGTAAAGCACAGGCCTTACTAGCAGGCTCCATGAAAAAAGAGGGGCTTTCAACGAACTCAAAGGTGCCAGCCTTGAGTAAGAAGCTTCCCTCCTTTGTGGCCTCCTCCAACCAGAGCCTTTCCCTTCATGGAAAAGGGATATAAGGCAGCCTTAAAGGCGGTGGAGGCAGGGAAACCATGCCCCTCCTTGGAGGAGTGCAAGCCGTTATCTCTGACCTTGCCCTTGGACCAAGAAGACTGGAAGGATGTCCACCTTAACCTTCTCAGTCAGGAAGCTGGAAGCTGATATTACTGAACGTCAGTTTGGTGAAGAACTTCCAAAACTGTCGGACGTTCTCCTTGCGCAGAGAGCAATAGACGAAAGAAAGACTTTGCGACATCGATGTCGTTGCAAATTGACATTAGAAAACGATGGTTAGTGACCCCAAGAACTAGGACATGTTCATGGTAGTGGCCAAAACCCATCTGGCTACAGTTACTAAGGATCTCTATAGCTTTATTAAAGCTAGGAGAACCTGTAGAGAGTTCGTGTTCTCCTCGGCTGCGGTGAGGCACGAACCGAGGAGACTGATATCCTCTCGTATCTGGGGTAAAGACCCTCTTTCCAAATGAAGTAGTTAAAGAGGTAAGAGACAAAGGCCGCCACAGAGAATAGGAACCCTCTCAAAAAGTGGGGTTTAGATTTTAAGAGAAAGTCTTCTCCAGATGAGGGTCCCCAACCAAGAAGAAGACAAAAAGGCCTAGGCCATCCTCTCAGCTGGCTAAACCCTACCGACAGCAACAACAACAGCTTCCTGTGACCGTGGTGCCTCAGATAGTGGCACAACCTCCAACCACGTACCAGCTGGCACCTCAACAAGTGGTGACACAGTCGCCAGTTTTTTAACCCAGCCTTCGAAAGACAGACTTCTTCCTTTTGTGCGAAAGCTAGAGGAGCAGCCAGAGGTTCTTCTAGACTCCCTTCAAGAGGAGGGGGATCCAGGGGAGGACGCGGTCAAGGGAGGCAAGACCTCAGGTCCACAAGAGCAAAAAGTGAGATACTTCCAGTAAGAGGGAGACTACAGCTATTTAGGGATCGCTGGACCTTCGATCCATGGCCCAAAGCCTAATAAAGAATGGACTAGGTTGGAGCTGGAGTAGTCCTCCACCTCAATTCTTCCAACACTCAACCCCCGTTCTGGAAGAATATATCCGAGAGCTCTTAGACAAAAGAGTAATCCGGAAAGTTAAGTCCATCAAATTCCAAGGAAGGCTGTTTTGTGTTCCAAAGAACGACTCAGAAAAACTCAGAGTCATTCTAGACTTGTCGCCACTCAACAAGTTCATAGTGAACTACATGTTCAGAATGCTCACACTTCAACACATAAGGACCCCTGTTGCCCAAAATGGCATATGCTGTTTCTATAGACTTGTCTGACACTTATTGGCACGTTTCCAATTAATCGTCACCTCTCCTCCTACCTAGGCTTCAAGTTGCATCGATAACTTTACGCATTCAGAACCATGCCTTTCGGGCTAAACATAGCCCCAAGGATTTTCCACAAAGCTCGCGAACGCAGCCATCCATCAATTACGCCTAAAGGGAGTCTGGACTGGCTGGTGTGGACAGCATCCAGGACAGAATGCATACAAGCTTCTAAGATAGTGATCCAGTTCCTGGAACATCTGGGATTCATGATCAAACATCAAAAAGTCTCGACCTTCTCCAGCTCAAAAAATTTCAGTGGTTGGGAATCCACTGGAATTTGGAGTCACATCGATTTACAATTCTTGGGAAGAAGAGGAAAGAAATAGCAGGATCTGTCAAGAGACTATTGAAATCCAAACGGATATCAAGACGCGAACAGAAGATAGTGCTGGGCTCTCTACCAGTTTCCTTCGATAACAGACAAAGTGCTATAGAGCCCAGCTAATGGATGCAACAGGAGTCTGGAGAAAATATGCATCAAACGCACGAAGAGATCTAGTAAGACCTCTACCGACTCGACTGCGAACGCTTCTCAAGCCGTGGTCCAATGCCAAGCAGTTGAAGAGATCTATACTTCTTCAACCTCCTCCCCCGTCAGTAACTATCCACACAGACGCCTCAAAGGAAGGCTGGGGAGGTCACTCTCATCAGAAGAGAGACCAAGAAGCTTGGTCCAATCTTTTCAAGTCATTTCACATCAACTTTCTTGAAGCCATGGTATTTCTTCTAACACTAAAGAAAGTATCTCCTAGCCACTCGACCCACATAAGACTGGTTCTAGACAGCGAGGTGGTAGTGAGATGCCTGAATCGACAAGGGTCAAGGGCACCTCAAATCAACCATGTGATGTTGGCCATATTCTGTTCTGCGTAATGGATGAAATGGCACCTGTCAGTAGTTCAAATTCAAGGGTTCCGCAATGTGACAGCGGACGCTCTCTCCAGGTTTACACCTATAGAATCAGAATTGTCCCTTGATGCAGGATCGTTCTCCTTCATCTCGAGCCAAGTCCTGGAGCTGCAGATAGACCTCTTTGCGATGAAAGACAAAAAGAAAATAGATTGTTATGTGCCCTCATAGAGGATCCGCTAGCGAAGGCAGTGGGCGCTATGACCCTAGACTGGAACATATGGTCCAATATTTATCTGTTCCTCCGCACAACCTCCTTTTGAAGGTTCTCGATAAGCTGAGATCCTTCAAAGGGAAAGCAGCAATAGTGGCCCACAAGTGGCCAAATAGCATGTGGTTCCCTCTGGCATTGGAACTACAACTAAAATTTGTACCGCTACCGGATCCATCCCTGTCTCAGCGAGTACAGAAGTCGACTGTCTTCGCTACATCACAGAAAACACGGAACCTACATCTCATGATTTTCTCTCCTTAGCGATGAGAAGAAGATTCGGGGTTAAAAAGTCAGTTTAGACTTTTGGAGGCAACCAGAAGACATTATGAGGCTTCAGGAAAAAAATAGCTATCCTTTGTCAAGGAGAAGACACCAAAAGAAATCTCGACAGATTCCTATTTATCATTCTTCATTCACCTTCATGAGAAAGGTTTGGCAGCCAACACAATTCTATTGTTCAAGCCTGCCTTGAAAAGTCAGATACCTTATGCCTTACAGGTCGACCTTTCTAACGACGTTCTTAATGAACTACAAAGGCCCATGCTGGGCTTAGCCCTTCAGCGCCTCCAAAGACCCTTTGCATGGTCATTAGATATGATTCTTCATTGTGTATAAATAATGAACCATGAGGAATGCGCTTAGAAGGTTTTGAATTTAAGTCATATTTCTGTTTGTACTCGCTTTGGGGGCCAGAGTTAGTGAAATAGTGGCTCTCTCTAGAGAGGAAGGCCACGTCCAGTTCTTGGAGGGAGAACTGAATTTATTTCCAGACCCAACGTTTCCTACTAGGAACAAGCTACCCGCCAACAGTTGAGGTCCCTAGAGAATCTGCCCTCTGATGGAAGATGCATCTCTATGTCCAGTGGAGTGCCTAAAGGTCTATCTTCATTTGAACTTCAGACTTTATGGGAAAACAGGTGTTCAGAAGAGAAACCCTGGGTTCAAGTTATCTATAACTAAGGGCGAAAATCACCCGTGTTATTCGCATAACGGATTCAGACAGTACACCCGTTAGTCATGATCCGAGGAAAGTTGCCTCCTCCATAAAATTTCTTTAATTATATGGACTTTGAACATCCTTGTTTGTACACCGTCTGGTAGTAATCCAAGGTGTTCTTTATGCACTATGCGAAGGAAGTGTAGCAACTTAAGAGGTCTGTGGTAGCAGCAGGTAGAATTCTTTAACCTTCTGTTTTAAATCTGCGAGGAACAGTGTAAATAATTTGGGACAATTAATTGAGAGGATGCGTGTGTAGTCACTGTATGTTACTACACACTGTGCGATAGGCACCGTAAGTGTCCTTACAAACTGTTCCACTGACGTCAGTGAACTATAGCATTATGTGGACACTAGTGCCAAGCGTGTTTTACGCTAGTGTAAATAAACAGTATACAGACTATATCATTATCACTAATAATTCAATTGAAATGGGAAATATGTTTCCTAGTAGACGAAACAATATTCTCTGTTGACTGTTTTTCTTTATGCCTTAACGCATATCATTCACATTTTATAAATTTTATAAATGTTGATCTGATATGACGTTTATTAA
>NC_090730.1:37794981-37802292 GCF_036898095.1 Palaemon carinicauda
TCGGCGCGTTGCATTATTTCCAAAAGAATTTCCTAGAATATTTTACGATTACTGGGCAAGGGATATTTTTCATCTCTCCCATATAATAAAGAGCAAACGAATGTATGTATATATATATATATATATATATACACACACACATATATATATATATATATATACACACACACATATATATATATATATATATACACATATATATATATATATATATACAGTATATATATATATATATATATATATACACATACACATACACACACACATATATATATATATATATATATCTTTCCAGTCACGCTCACCAGCGCATTGCCAAACATGGAGGAGAGGAAGTAGGTAGTAAAAGGGGAGGGGTGTGGTGGATTGAGTCTGTGTATGTGTATGCATACCAACCTTAATATCTAAACGTCATTTTATGACGGGTTGTGCACACTATCAACATATAATTTTGTAAATGCTAATTTGACATCATACACATTAAAAAGGTTATCTTATTTTAAAAATATTCCTTTAAGTATTTTGTTAGTTCCCTCTCACGAGCATTAAGGATATATAGTTTCCCCCCTCATAATATAATTATTATTATTATTATTATTATTATTATTATTTTGAAGGATTCACAGTTACTTTGGTATCTGCGAAAAGTATTTGAACGTTCATGCAGGATTTGTAAAGATGATCATCATAATACAAGACAAAATTACTTACTTGTATTTATGATTTTGGATGGATCAATATTTTCAGTGCAACATTTTATCTTTAGCTATTATCTTTTCCATTTACTTATCAAGCTTTGGATATGGTTTACGCGAGACACGTACCTAAATAATAATAGTAATTACTAATTAATAAGAAATTGATTTCAATTTAACAACAATTTATTGCAAGAGTGAATAGGTCATTATATCTTTGCATAATCTGATTATTTCTTTGAAAATGTCTAAAAGACGACAAGCTTTAGTTTAATTTCACCACTGCCACTACTTGTAGGTACAAGTAATAATTTGTATTTATTATTTCATCTATGTTAATATAAGTTAAGGTGCTTCCATCACTTACCATTCATCTTTCTCGCCTGTAAATATATTAACATTTATGAATATCGCTGACTTGGCCCCATTATGTCACAGTAGACACCGACCTCATGTCAGGCTGTCTGTCGTCTACAAAACGCACTTTTGTATCCTCTATGTTATTAAGCACTTGGTTATTAAGAACATAAGTTTAATAAGTTGGTGTTTCTTTCTTTTCTACAATAGAGCTTCAAGAAAGCAATATCACAACCAACACTGCCTAATATTAGTAAGTCATAAAAAAGAACATTAATCACGAATGTCGCCAAGTTCAGATAATTTTCCTCCACTTTGAAATATGTTCGGCTTTTTTTTTTTTTTTTTTTTTTTTTTTTTTTTTTTTTTTAGAATACTCCGCTTTCGCTTAGACAAAATTATTCAAACTTCCATTGTCCCTGGACGTGATCAGTTTACGGACAGGTGTTTCTGGGTCAGTGGTAATTACACTCACAAGAAAGGTCATTGTTTCTTGTTATTACTGAGCTTGACGATACCGAAAAGTGATTTGTTGTCAGTCTTTAAAGATGCCCAAATCATCCCTCACCGTGCCATTCGGGTGAATCTCACGACAGCGCTATGTATATTAAATGCCAATGTATCAAGCTTTCAGAGCTAGACTGGAGTGACAAAGTGGAATCAACGTCACTGAAGGTTTTCGTCTTACCGGATTCCTTCTATCTTTTTTCACTGCTCAAAAATATAGGAAACATATAGTAATAAATAGATTATAAGTATATGTAAATATATACTTTACACATATATAGGTATCTATATATCTACGTATATTTTACACACACAAACATACATACACACACACACACACACACACATATATATATATATATATATATATATACACACATCCCTTTCTGAGTAGAAATACCTTAACGTCGTAAAAGGGTTTGCCTATCGCCATGATCAGCAAAGCTGTACTAGTCAGGGCCACCCAGACTAGGTTGCTTGGCTGTCAACGATCAGACGCGGGAAAATCAAACTCCAGTAAATATGTCAAAAATATATATTCTAACATTAGGTTGGAAAAATAAAACAAGGTGTTTTTACAAAATTAGAAATAGAGTTATTCATGCCATTTCTGCTTCCCACTATTTGAATTTTCTTCCAACCATTCCCTTTACTTACAAAATAAAATTTTTGAGTGCGAACTCATGCAAGCATTTCTGCACACCAGAAAATGATGCATCAGTCAAGTTGATGAAAAAATGGGAGACTTGAACAGCAGCTATTTCCGTGGTATGTGTCACGAGATGTATTTGGGACACAATACATCAAACTTAATAGCGCTTGCATGAACTCCTTTGTAAAGTTCTTCCAAAAAAAGCACCTGCAAATAGTACTTACGCTGATACAGGATTCTCTGAATCAGGTCAATCCCTGAAAATAGGATAATACATGGCAGACAATGCAAGGGTACAAACAAATGACAAAAGGGATAAAAATAACTTTGGCTTATGCAACAACGTACGAACACTGATATAAAGGAGAGTAAAAGAGCACAGAGCTATCAAATACAACATTAAAACAAAGGAAACAGAAGATTAATAGATCTGGGCCAAACAGTAATCTTTATATAAAATGTTTTCACCAAGAATAAACAAAAAATAATAATCTGACTAATTAACTAGGCAGTTACGATTGGATATTAAAAGCTGGGGTAAATAAGTAAGCGTATCAGCCAAATATGAAGGTGGTTGGAATACCATAAACCCTTGTAAAACATGACTGGATTAATTATGAGGATCCGATAAGCTTAATAACCTTAACAAAATTATGTCGAAATTTTTTTATATCATAACTTTGAAGCAAGGTAAGTTTAAGATAATTCAGAGTTACCTCTGATGAACAGTCAGAGCCAGTCCCAGGGTTTGTAGGCTTTCTCATGCATGGGTTAGTCTGGATGATACTGGTTCTTTTCTTGGACTATAATTGACCTGTTGCTTGGATTTGAAATTGTAAATGTAAATAAGGTTCTGTCTCACTGTGAGTGCTGCTTCATCAATAAGTTTTGTCGTCTTTTGAGATTCATTACTGTCCATAGGTCCTATCATGATCCAGCATATTGTGCTATACTATTCAGCTGGAACATCAGAGATGCCACTGGTGATTTGTATGGTGTTTGTATCCTTTGTTAGTAAAGTTTACTATAAGTTTCCTTATCACCTGTGCTTTCATGTAATTGACTCCATGATTTCCTCTTTATCACTATGACTCTCCATCGGAGAATGATACACGCTTTACCAACATGACTCTGGAGAACAGAGAACAGCTGACTTCCTTCGAATCTTTTGAAGATAAGACTTCATGTATAGCAGGATATTGAGGATCTTTTCTTTCAACCACTTTCTATTGAATGCAAGTATATAATTTTCCACGCTTTCTGTGCCAAGCATATCTTCCAAAGGTAGGTATGCTTGGTTCTGTTTGGACATGCCGAGGGTAATCAGCTTGAGCAGCTTTGCATGCTGTAGCACGGGTTCTTTGTGGCTTCTTATGCTTTCAGTGGTGCTGGCTTCTCACTGTTCATGGAAAACATGATTTGTCCAGCAATTCTTGTGGTACTGTACATTAATTCAAGGCACATTCCCTGCCGTAATGCATGTCTTCAATCTGGATTTAAATATGTCATTTTTGGATCTTTCAACAGTTCCTTTAATAGTTTCCCAGCACTGACTGTCCTTGCCGGATAGAACTGATTATCATCATCTTTTTGACAAGTTGATGAGCTTGTTTCATTCATGTCAGTTCTTTCTCTTCTTTATCCATGTTTTCTTCGGAGTGTGGCAGTCAATAGCTACTGCAAGTACATGACGGTCTCGGGCACG
Source organism: Palaemon carinicauda (assembly GCF_036898095.1). Taxonomy (NCBI): domain Eukaryota; kingdom Metazoa; phylum Arthropoda; class Malacostraca; order Decapoda; family Palaemonidae; genus Palaemon; species Palaemon carinicauda. The sequence continues at coordinate 37,798,898 of NC_090730.1, forward strand.
TTGGATTTGGTCTCTGTTAGTTGTATTTCCATAGCAAATATGACAATAGATTACCTGATTTGCTTTTTCTGGTTGCTTATACCATAAAGGTTTCCAAAAATGTATATTTTTCGCATTCTCCACAAAATTCCCAAGCAAGTTAAAATTCATACATAGTGAACCTGACTAGTACATTTACATAAATCTATTTAGAATAGCTACCTAACACCTCATAAGCCTTCAATTTGAAATAATTGAACAGAGGAATCTCTCTATTATGAATGTCTGCTTACTATGACATTATTCATATACTTAAAAAAGGACATATATACAAGGCCATAAACATTATCCATTTTATAGTAATCAATTGAAATGAAGGTAAACAAAATAAACTTGGATTATAAAACTTTAATTTCTCAATTTCCATAAAAAAAAGTAAAAGACTACTTGGAATTTCACAAGGAACGGCACAAAAATAAATAAGGCTAGGCCTTATCAAATATTTTAAGACTAAATATATCTCGAAGCTATTGACGAGAAGGTTTTACATCAGGCCTAATAAATGCACAAGCTTGATAATTACTATTTTCTACCAACGAGGAATGCATTTTGTATTTATTATGAAAACCCTTTTTCCTATTATTATTATTATTATTATTATTATTATTATTATTATTATTATTATTATTAGCCAAGCTACAACCCTAGTTGGAAAAGGAAGATACTATAAGCCCATGGGCTCAAGCAGGGAAAAATAGCAAAGTGAGGAAAGGAGATAAGAAATAATAAATGATGAGATTAAATTTACAACATATCATTCTAAAAACAGTACCAGCGTCAAAACAGATATGTCCTATATAAACTATTAACAATGTCAAAAACAGATATGTCATATATAACAATATAAAGACTCATGTACCAACCGTGTGTCGTACGATCGTACATAGTTCATTTTGTGTATATATTATACTTGCATCTTCGCTCTTCCCTCGCACTAAAAAGAACCTGAACAAACATGTCTGTTTTTCTCAATGGTAATGGTGTCGATTTTGAACAGGAAATTTCCTATTGCCTTGAGCTTTTGTATATAAAGGAGAGAATTCAATAATAAATTCACTCAGTTGCTTTTATCCTCAGAAACCTTCTCTCGGCTCATCACATTGAGAAAAACAGACATGTTTATTCAGGTTCTTTTTAGTGCGAGGGAAGAGCGAAGATACAAGCATAATATATACACAAAATGAACTATGTACGATCGTGCGACACACGGTTGGTACATGATAATGGGAAAAGACCTAATGGTCTCTTCACCTTTCAAAGATAGAAAATTTAACAACCTGGTTAATTGACCCATCGTTGGTGGGCGACATTGACCAGGAGGTGGAAATGAGATAGGAAATCTTCACCAAGGATTGGCAATGTGACGTCAGCAACGAGAAACTTCCAATTAAATTTACCGTTTCCAACCAATAATGTGAGGTTCTCGTAACCGTAGGTGGGTATCGCAGATCCGTTGGCAGCTACCAAGCGGACGTCGGCAGACGTAGATAGACTACGTCGTGTCCTGAAGAGTTCCCTTGGCAAAAGAGAACGACAAGCACCAGAAATCGCATGCCCGTTCCTGCATCATGTAAAAAGACAAGATTAGAAACACTGGCGGCGACCGCCACGAGCGATGGCCTACTTACACGTTTTTTTGGCCACTGACAATCCTTGGCATATTTCTTCGCGGTTGCCCTGAATCTGAAGTGGTAGTAGCAAAACTGCGGGGAATGGGAGGTAGTAAGTGACTGTAGAAGTCGTTGGTTGGGGCGCAAGCGAGTGGTGGGTGGTGGATGGCTTTGTCGCCGCTTCGGCACGTCACGGGGTAGGCGTGTATGTCCTACGGCATTCACCTCAGCTTTGATTGACGTTGAATAAGCATCCTCTTCGTTGGGGCTGGAGGCGTTGATGGAGGTCTTGAAGTGGCTGTCCATAAGGGCATCAGCTTTGGTCATCAAGTCCTCTATGGGTAAACTATCGACATCGGGTATGGTAGAGCGTACAGGTTCGGGTAAACGGAGTATCCAAAGGGCACAAAGTAGGTTCACCTCCCGAGGAGAGCCGTCTGCGGCAGGTTGCAGGCGAGCGCTACTGGTCATTTCCCTAAGGGCGAGCGAAGCCCTTTGGTCCCCCAACGGTTCTTGCGAGAGCTTAAAAAGCTTTGCTATACGGGTGGCTGGCGACGGTGAGTACTGCTGCAGAAGGTATGTTTTGAGGGCGTCATATGCTATTGGGATGTCTCCTTGTTCACAAAGCCAGTCGGATATTTCCGGGAAGGTGTCCTCAGGTATCGCCGCGAGAACATAATCTGCTTTGGTGGTTGATCGAGTCAGGCACTTGATGCGAAACTGGACTTCTGCGCGCTAAAACCAAGCAAACGCCTCTCCGCTGGCGAATGATGAAAGTTTCAATGGGGCAGCAGCAGCGCCAAATTCCGTAGAGTCCTCCATAGTACCAACGATGGAGGGGCGAGGGGGGTTGGAAGGCGGGAGGAGCGAGTTGACTTCCGGGGTCACCAATGCCTGAATAAACATGTCTGTTTTTCTCAATGGTAACGGTATCAATTTTTAACAGGAAATATCCTTTTGCCTTGAGCTTTTATATATAAAGGAGAGTGTTCAATGATAAACTCACTCAGTTGCTTTCATCCCGTCTTTGAGTCTCAACCTTCTCTCGTCCCGTCACACTCCCCTAGGAAGGTAAACTAAAAATATTACGGAGAGAGAGAGAGAGAGAGAGAGAGAGAGAGAGAGAGAGAACTTAGGTACTTCAGGCCAGTGATCACGTAACGTATTTTAGTATCACACAATAATACACTGTTTTTTCTTTTTCTTTTTCTTTTTTTTCTGGATTTAACATCGATTGTTGAAACAAACTATCATAATATAAGAATGATATTTTTTTATTGAAAAGGATTATTGAACGACAGTTGGTGGAAAATAAAATTTCAGTCACTATCGGGCATTTTTTGGCATTACATTACTTACCAACTAACTTAATTATTACAATAACTAATATTAATAATTCATGGCCCGGAAATTGACAAACTCCTCAACTGAAAAAAAAAATGTTTCTTTTTCGTGTTAGTCACTGATCAGCAACCGTAAAATCATAACCAACGAACGTGTGTGTGTGTGTGTGGGGGGGGGGGGGGGGTTTCTAACTAAATTGACTGCTGATATAGTGCAGAAAAGGTTTACAAGCCGTGACACCTGGTCTCGTCATATCCCCGCCACATCTTAATTAACGGTTTCTTGATTCCTCTCTTCAAAATTTAAAACTCTCCGATCGGCTGGTTCACAAGTAATCGTAATATCCAGGATATATTATGTGGTCTAGAGGGAGGCTTATAATTAGAGGCTATGAGACTATTT
>NC_090730.1:37802792-37812792 GCF_036898095.1 Palaemon carinicauda
ATTGTAGGAGGTGCCCACACAGACGTCAGTCTATTTGGTCCTTCCTCACCAGAGATATTCTCATTCTAGTTTATCCTCTCTAAAGAAAATATAGAGAATAGAAATGACAAAAATGTCTCACACAGTAAGACACGTCATAAAACTTAAAAAAAAAAAAAAAAAAAAAATCTGCCTTCTATTTTCCTATTCATACTTCACCAGACGACATCGAGAGAGAGAGAGAGAGAGAGAGAGAGAGAGAGGAGAGAGAGAGAGAGAGAGAGAGAGAGAGAGAGAGAGAGATATTGGAACAGCAACAGGATGCCGAGAGCCAAAATAGACCAATTCCAAATGAAGAAATTTGGCTTTTTCAAAGCAAGGACTCTTGGAAAGAGAACAGGTTTGTTCTCTGTGGCGGTTCCACAGATTAGCCCTCTGCAGGTTTGTGTCCAAGAGAGCTAGCACGTTCCACTGATGGTTAGCCAAGCTTGTACATTAATCGGTCTGGTTAATGTAGGCATTAGAGGAACGAAGAATAAAGTGGTTTTGATTAATATGATGCTCTATAATGAGTCTGGATGGGTGTAAAGATCTTGGTTAGTTTCTTTGCATTTATAATTAATGTTTTCTAATGGGGGTTCACGTCATATGTTACTTTTAAACAAAAATACAAATAGCATGAGAAAATATGCTATTTTCAAAATATATCTTTGAAGCTCTGTTTAAATCACCAACTTTCGTGGAAGGTACCGATTAAGAAGAATGTCGTTAAGAAGTACCTTTCAGCGCCCTCCTTTACATCTTTTCATGTAGGTTAGCGATATCTTCTAGAAATTAAATCTAGACTATAGCTTCTAAAGAGAAAACTTTCGCACATATGATTGCGTCATAGCACGAGAAAACATTTAGATAAGAAGAAATGGTACTTGTTGGCCACTCTTATCACAGATGCTGACAATGGATAATCGTTTTCAATCTGATTTCTGAAAAAATTTGGAAATTCTGGGATCATCAAATGGAAATTGATAAATCACCGACCATTACTTATGCCCCACTACATTCAATGTTTATATTAACTCTCTCTCTCTCTCTCTCTCTCTCTCTCTCTCTCTCTCTCTCTCTCTCTCTCTCTCTCAGACTCATACCTTTCGTCGATATTCTCATGTTAAGATCAATCATAAGCAAACCAACAAACAAAAACAAACACAGAATCAAGAAAGTGAGACTACCAAGAAGAGACCAAATCAAACTTTCATTGTCCCTGGACGTGATCAGTTTACGGACAGGTGTTTCTGGGTCAGTGGTAATTACACTCACACGGAAGGTCATTGTTTCTTGTTATTACTGAGCTTGACGATACCGAAAAGTGATTTGTTGTCAGCCTTTAAAGATGCCCAAATCTTCCTTCACCATTCGGGTGAATCTCACGACAGCGCTATGTATATTAAATGCCAATGTATCAAGCTTTCAGAGCTAGACTGGAGTGACAAAGTGGAATCAACATCACTGAAGGTTTTCATCTTACAGGATTCCTTCTATCTTTCTTCACTGCTCAAAAATATAGGAAACATATAGTAATAAATAGATTAATAAGTATATGTAAATATATACTTTACACATATATAGGTATCTATATATCTATGTATATAGTACACACACAAACATACATAGACACACCCACACACACACACACACACACACACACACACATATATATATATATATATATATATATATATATATATATATATTTATATATATATATTTATATAGATATATATATATATATATATATATATATATATATATATATGTATGTATGTATGTATATATGTATATATATAATATATATATATATATATATATATATATACACACACACACACACACATATATATATATATATATATATATATATATATATATATATATATATATATACACACACACACACATATATATATATATATATATATATATATATATATATATATATATACACACACACACACACATATATATATATATATATATATATATATTTATATATATATATATATTAATATATATATATATATATATATATATATATATATATATATATATATATATATATATATATATATCCCTTTCTGAGTAGGAATACCCTAACGTCGTAAAAAGGTTTACTTATCGCCATGATCAGCAAAGCTGTACTAGACAGGGCCACCCAGACTAGGTTGCTTGGCTGTCAACGATCAGACGCGGGAAAATCAAACTCCAGTAAATATGTCATAAAATATATCTTTTAACATCAGGTTGGAAAAATAAAACTAGGTGTTTTTACAAGAATAGAAATGGAGTTATTCATGCCATTTCTGCTTTCCAGTATTTGAATTTTCTTCCAACCATCCCCTTTACTTGAAAAATAAAATTTTTTAGTGCGAACTCATGCAAGCATTTCTGCACACCAGAAAATGACGCATCAGTCAAGTTGATGAAAAAAATGAGAGACTGGAATAGCAGCTATTTCCGTGGTATGTGTCACGAGGTGTATTTGGGACACAATACATCAAACTTAATAGCACTTGCATGAACTCCTTTGTAAAGTTCTTCCAAAAAAAAAAAAAAAAAAAAAAAAAAACACCTGCAAATAGCACTTACGCTGATACAGGATTCTTTGAATCAGGTCAATCCCCGAAAATAGGATAAAAAATGGCAGACATTGAAAGGGTACAAACAAATGACAAAAGGGATAAAAATAACTTTGGGTTATGCAACAACGTACGAACCCTGATATAAAGGAGGGTAAGAGAGCTCAGAGTTATCAAACACAACATTAAAACAAAGGAAACAGAAGAATAATAGATCTGGGCCAAACAGTAATCTTTATATAATTTTTTTTACCAAGAATAGACTAAAAATAATAATCTGACTAATTAACTAGGCAGTTACGATTGGATATTAAAAGCTGGGGTAAAGAAGTAAGCGTATCAGCCAAATATGAAGGTGGTTGGAATACCATAAACCCTTGTAAAACATGACTGGATTAATTATGAGGATCCGATAAGCTTAATAACGTTAACAAAATTATGTCGAGATTTTTTATATTATAACTTTGAAGCAAGGTAAGTTTAAGGTAATTCAGAGTTACCTCTGATGGACAGTCAGAGCCAGTCCCAGGGTTTATAGGTTTTCTCATGCATGGGTTAGTCTGGATGATACTGGTTCTTTTCTTGGACTATAATTGACCTGTTGCTTGGATTTGAAATTGTAAATGTAAGTGAGGTTCTGTCTCACTGTGAGTGCTGCTTCATCACTAAGTTTTGTCCTCTTTTGAGATTCCTTACTGTCCAGAGGTCCTATCATGATCCAGCAAATTGTGCTATACAGTTCAGCTGGAACATCACAGATGCCACTGGTGATTTGTATGGTGTTTGTATCCTTGGCTTTGTTAGTAAAGTTTACTATAAGTTTCCTTGTCACCTGTGCTTTTATGTAATTGACTCCATGATTTCCTCTTTATCACTATGACTCAACATCAGAGAATGATACACGCTTTCCCAACATGACTTTGGAGAATAGAGAATAGCTGACTTCCTTCGAATCTTTTGAAGATAAGACTTCAAGTATAGCAGGATATTAAGGATCTTTTCTTTCAACCACTTTCTATTGAATGCAAGTATATGATTTTCCACGCTTTCTGTGCCAAGCATATCTTCCAAAGGTAGGTATGCTTGCTTGTTTGGATATGCCGAGGGTAATCAGCTTGAGCAGCTTTGCATGCTGTAGCAAGGGTTCTTTGTGGCTTCTTATGCTTCCAGTGGTGCTGGCTTCTCACTGTTCATGGAAAACACGATTTGTCCAGCAATTATTGTGGTACTGTACATTAATTCAAGGCCCACTCCCTGCCGCAATGCATGTCTTCAAACTTGATTTAAATATGTCATTATTGGATCTTTCATCAGCTTCTTTAATAGTTTCCCAGCACTGACTGTCCTTGCCGGATAGAACTGATTATCATTATCGTTTTGACAAGTTGATGAGCTTGTTTCATTCATGTCAGTTCTTTCTCTTCTTTGTCCATGTTTTCTTCGGAGTGTGGCAGCCACTAGCTACTGCAAGTACATGACGGTCTCGGGCACGTTGTATTTTGTCTCTGTTAGTTGTATTTCCATAGCAAATATGACAATAGATTACCTGATTTGCTTTTTCTGGTTGCTTATACCATAAAGGTTTCCAAAAATGTATATTTTTCGCACTCTCCACAAAAAATCCCAAGCAAGTTAAAATCCAAACATAGTGAACCTGACTAGTACATTTACACAAATCTATTTAGAATGGTTACATAATACCTCATAAGCCTTCAATTTGAAATTATTGGAGAGAGGAATCTCTCTATTATGAATGTCTGCTTACTATGGCATTATTTATCTACTTAAAAAAGGACATATATACAATGCCATGAACATTATCCATTTTATATTAATCAATTGAAATGAAGGTAAACAAAATAAACTTGGATTATAAAACTTTAATTTCTCAATTTCCATAAAAAAAATTGAAAGACTACGTAGAATTTCACAAGGAACGGCACAAAAATAAATAGGGCTAGGCCTTATCAAATATCTTAAGACTAAATATATCTCGAAGCTATTGGCGAGATGGTTTTACATCAGGCCTAATAAATGCAAAGCTTGATAATTACTATTTTCTACCAACGAGGAATGCATTTTGTATTATTATGAAAACCCTTTTGCCTATTATTATTATTATTATTATTATTATTATTATTATTATTATTATTATTATTATTATTACTAGCCAAGCTACAACCCTAGCTGGAAAAGCAAGATGATATAAGCTCAAGGGCTCAAACAGGGAAAAATAGCCCAGTGAGTAAACTACATGTCATGTGTATATAGTATGAAAAGTAATGGGCCAAGACACTACCCTGTGGAACACCGGATATCACATTCCTATACTCACTATGGTGCCCGTCAACAACAACTCTTTGAGATCTATTACTTAAAAAATCAATAATAATGCTAAGAAACCACCCACCCACTCCCAACTGTTTCAGTTTGAAAACAAGGGCTTCATGATTAACACGGCCAAAGGCAGCACTAAAATCAAGGCCAATCATACGAACTTCCTGACCACAATCAAGGGATTTCTGTACAGCATTGGAGATTGTAAGGGCATCACATGCTCCAAGGCCTTTACGAAAACCAAAATGCAAACTAGGGAGTAGATGATTACCTTCAGCAAACCTATTAAGACGTTTTGCCAGAAGACATTCAAAAACTTTAGATAGTATGGGAGTTATTGAAATTGGGCGGTAATCAGTAGGACTTGAGCTACCACAAACATATTTACACAGAGGAGTATCATTACCAATTTTCCAACAAGTGCTAAAAGCTCCTCTTCTTGCTAAATTTCGCAAAATAACGGATAACTTTGAAGCTAAGAAATCTGCTGTCTTTATAAAAAACAAAGAAAAAATACCTTTTGGGTCTTCACCTCCATAAGCATCAAGGTCCATCAACAGAGCTTTAATCTTACGAGCTCGAAAAGCAAAACTAGTTAGTTTAGCCTCAGGAAAACAGGAATGAGGAAGTTCAAGTCTTTCATTACTCTATTTACTGTCAAAAACATCAGCCAAAAGGGTTACCTTTTCCTTTGGACACTGAGTGATTGAGCCATCTGGTTTAAGTAAAAGAGGAACTATTGCATCTACACCAAAGAGTGCAGTTTTAAGGGTAGACCACCATTTATGTTTCTGATTTGTACCAGAAAGGGTTTCTTTTATGGTTAAATTGTACTCCTTTTTCAGTTGAGGCATAAACTTTCTGAGCAAAAGCTCGTAGCTGAGTATAGTTGTTCCAGGTCAAATCTGATCTGTTACCCTTACAAAGGTGATAGGCCTCCTGCTTCTCCAAATAAGCACGTCTACAATCATCATTGAACCATGGTTTGTCCTTCACTTGGTAACTTAGCACACGAGAAGGGATACGCCTATCAATTATGTTGACTATTACAATAAACCATTTAAATCAATTTCGATATAGTTTTTCACAGATGTTACCTCAGATGTATTTTGGTTTGAACTCTCAAACATAAATATAAAGTGTTTTAATAATGTAAACTTAGTTTTGAATAATAATAATAATAATAATAATAATAATAATAATAATAATAATAATAATAATAATAATAATAATTCCGCGTGCGGGTTCTTTAACCAGCTTTATGATACAATACTGACGTCTCCTTTGAGACATTCGTAAGGTGAAAACATTAGATTTCATATTGGAAGCCTCAATACTTCATCACTTTAATTATTATTAATGGAACATAGTAATATTTTGATAATTTGTGTTAGTTAACCGTTTAAGAAATTAACGGAACAAATTTTCAAAACATCTTTTAGGTGACCGAATGAATAAAAAAAAAAAAGTTTCATGTAACCAATATTCAAAATGTGTCAGTACATCACTTTTTACAAATTCTACCTAAATTCAACAAATAGCCTATTGTAAATCTGGAATTGTAAAATCTACCGATTTCGCATCAATAAAAGTAACATATAAACAACGTTTTAGTTGCCAGCTTTTGTTTGTAGATCTAAATATAATGAAAACAGTTGGTATACTTTTCCAGAGCACTATATCATAATGAAATATATTAAACGCATTGATAGGTTATCAACACTTTCGTGAGTAATTTCATTTACGTATAAATTGTTTGCAATTCAGGTTAAATTCAATATTCCTGGTTCATTTAATACAAAGCATTTGAAAGAAAAAAATAACTTTCTATACAGTTAGTGATATAGTGTCACATATTTATACATATGTTCATGTACGCACACATGTATATATATATATATATATATATATATATATATATATGTATATATATACATACATATATATATATATATATATATATATATATATATATATATATATATATATATATATATATGTATATGTATATATATATATATATATATATATATATGTATATATATATATATATATATATAATTTATATATATATATATATATATATATATATATATATATATATATATATATATATATATATATATATATATATATATATATATATAAACATCAACAAATCCACATATGTCACTAGTCATGTCTGTGGTTTGGTAATTTTCATAACTGCAGATTGATGACAGTGGGAGACTTTAGTCTTATTGCTCATAGCAAATCAACCTAGAAAGCACATTGGTTTTATATGATTGTCATGTGTCTGATGCACATGAAAATGCCTTTTATCAATGCTAATATTTGGTAAAATATCCTGTTTGACTGAAAATTACATTATAAATTCTAAAAACATATATTAACAGGGTATTCATTCTAGTTTGAAAAAATATAAACACCAATAAATTCTATGATTACATCCGTTGTAAATTGATAAGAGTAGCATATTTAATATGGTATCATAAAATAGCATGTAAAATAGACAACCTCAAAAGTAAACGCGAACATGTGAATTTCATATTAAGCCGCTGAATATTTGAAGCCTTCATCATTAGGATGATACTCATGTAACAACCGTGTGTCACACGATCGTATATAGTTAATTTTGTGTATATATTATACTTGTATCTTCGCTCTTCCCTCACACTAAAAAGAACCTGAATAAAAATGTCTGTTTTTTTCTCATTGGTAACGGTGTCGATTTTGAACAGGAAATTTCTTATTGCCTTGAGCTTTTGTATATAAAGGAGAGAATTCAATAATAAACTCACTCAGTTGCTTTCATCCCGTCTTTGAGTCACAACCTTCTCTCGGCTCGTCAAATTGAGAAAAACAGACATGTTTATTCAGGTTCTTTTTAGTGCGAGGGAAGAGCGAAGATACAAGCATAATATATACACAAAATGAACTATGTAAGATCTTGCAACACACGGTTGGTACATGATAATGGGAAAAGACCTAATGGTCTCTTCACCTTTCATAGATAGAAAAGTTAACATCCTGCTTAATTGACCCATCGTCGGTGGGCGACATTGACCAGGAGGTGGAAATTAGAGAGGAAATCCGCACCAAGGATTGGCAATGTGGCGTCAGCAACGAGAACTTCCAATTAAATTTACCGTTTCCAACCGATAATGTGAGGTTCTCGCAACCGTAGGTGGGTATCGCAGATCCGTTGGCAGCTACCAAGCGAACGTCGGCAGACGTAGATAGACTACGTCGTGTCATGAAGAGTTCCCTTGGCAAAAGAGAACGACAAGCACCCATGTCTACCAGAAATTGCACGCCCGTTCCTGCATCATGTAAAAAGACAAGATTAGAAACACGGGAGGCGACCGCCACGAGCGATGGCCTACTTACACGTTTTTTGGCCACTGACAATCCTTGGCATATTTCTTGGCGGTTGCCCTGAATCTGAAGTGGTAGTAGCAAAACTGCGGTGTAGAAGTCGTTGGTTGGGGCGCGAGCGAGTGGTGGGTGGTGGATGGCTTTATCGCCGCTTCGGCACGTCACGGGGTAGGCGTGTATGTCCTACGGCATTCACCTCAGCTTTGGTTGACGTTGAATACGCGTCCTCTTCGTTGGGGTTGGAGGCGTTGATGGAGGTCTTGAAGTGGCTGTCCATAAGGGCATCAGCCTTGGTCATCAAGTCCTTTATGGGTAAACTATCAACATCGGGTATGGTAGCGCGTACAGGTTCGGGTAAACGGCATATCCAAAGGACACAAAGTAGGTTCACCTCACGAGGAGAGCCGTCTGTGGCAGGTTGCAGGCGAGTGATACTGGTCATTTTCCTGAGGGCGAGCAAAGCCCTTTGGTCCCCCAACGGTTGTTGCGAGAGCTTAAAAAGCTTTGCTATACGGGCGGCTGGCGACGGTGAGTACTGCTGCAGAAGGTATGTTTTGAGGGCCTCATACGCTATTGGGGTGTCTCCTTGTTCACAAAGCCAGTCGGATATTTTCGGGAAGGTGTCCTCAGGTACCGCCGCGAGAACATAATCTGCTTTGGTGGTTGAGCGAGTCAGGCCCTTGATGCGAAACTGGACTTTTGCGCACTAAAACCAAGCAAACGCCTCTCCGCTGGCGAATGATGAAAGTTTCAATGGGGCAGTAGCAGCGCTAACTTCCGTAGAGTCCGCCATAGTACCAACGATGGAGGGGCAAGGGGGGTTGGAAGGCGGGAGGAGCGAGTCGACTTATAAGGGTCAACAATGCCTGAATAAACATGTCGGTTTTTCTCAATGGTAACAGTGTAAAATTTTAACAGGAAATATCCTGTTGCCTTGAGCTTTTGTATATAAAGGAGAGTGTTCAATAATAAACTCACTCAGTTGCTTTCATCCTGTCTTTGAGTCACAACCTTCTCTAGGCCCGTCACACTCCCCTAGGAAGGTAAACTAATAATATTACAGAGAGAGAGAGAGAGAGAGAGAGAGAGAGAGAGAGAGAGAGAGAGAGAGAGAGAGAGAGAGAGAACTTAGGTACTTCAGGCCAGTGATCACGTAACGTATTTTAGTATCACAACAATAATACACTGTTTTTTTCTTTTTCTTTTTCTCTTTTTTAGATTTAACATCGATTGTTGAAACAAACTATCATAATATAAGAATGATATTTTTTTATTGAAAAGGATTATTCAAAGACAGTTGGTGGAAAATAAAATTTCAGTCACTATCGAGCATTTTTTGGCATTACATTACTTACCAATAAACTTAATTATTACAATAACTAAGATTAATAATTTATGGCCCGGAAATTGACAAACTCCTCAACTGAAAAAAAAAAATGTTTCTTTTCGTGTTAGTCATTGATCAGCAACCGTAAAATCATAACCAACGAACGTGTGTGTGCGTGTGTGTGTGTGTGTGGGCGTGTTTTTTTTTCTAACTAAATTGACTGCTGATATAGTGCAGGAAAGGTTTACAAGCCGTGGCACCTGGTCTCGTCATATCCCCGCCACATCTTAATTAACGGTTTCTTGATTCCTCTCTTCAAAATTTAAAACTCTCTGATTGGCTGGTT